>NC_089496.1:94145766-94445766 GCF_036850765.1 Saccopteryx bilineata
AGAGAGGAAGGAGCGGGGGGGGGGGGGGGGGGGGAGAAGCAAATGGGCGCTTCTCCTATGTGCCCTGGCCGGGAATTGAACCCGAGTCCCCTGCACGCCAGGCCGACGCTCTACCGCTGAGCCAACCAGCCAGGGCCCATCATGATTATTTGAGTTTGCCAAAAATTCAGCCTTCGCTCTCACTGTGACAATATCCTCTCTAATACTCTGCAAAATGTTTCAGGTACAAAAAAACAAAAAATGACAAAGCAAATGGCAAACACCAACTAGCCATAACTGGTCATTACACATTTCTCTAAAACAGTCACACAATGACCAAATTAAGACCAAACTATTTTTATAATATAAGGGTTTTATCTTGTGTTTAAATAGCAGAAATAATGTCTTTCAAAAATAGTATATAGCAGTGTTTTGCCTGATTGTTTATCACAGTGGAAATTTTCAGAGAAAAGAATTTTATTCCGCAGAAAGGTAGATATATACATGAAGATATTTAAGCACAAGGTGAATAAGAAAGATCAAGTTAAAAAAAAAGAATTTATGTCTGTTTTTAAAGAAATAAGTTAAGGTTCACTGATAGAACAAAAACTTTTATTACATCAATTGCCATAAATTTAGTCAATGGCTTATGACTTGGTTGGTAGACCAATGCTACGGAGAAGTTTGAGATTAAAAAAAAGAAAATGCTTTTGATGAAATAGTTCAAAACTTGTCCAATTAAACATTTTCTAGAGACTTACCTTCCCTTTGCCCTCAGAAATCTTCTAAATGTGAGCCATACATTTTTTTCCAGACATCTAAAACCATTTAGGACATAAACAACCTCAATACTGGATAGAGTTAGAAGTAAAACTCAAAACTTATTTGCACCACACTCCCTGCAATTCCCAACAGTGGCCTTTCAGACTTCACCAAATCTTTCATTTGCTTGCATACATGTTTTTCTCAAGCTTAAAAAACAACTTTTTTTATTCTCCAACATTTGAAATATATAAAAAAGTAGAGAGAATAGTGTAATAAACTCCCAATACCAAGAACCTACTTTTAATAATTATTAACACATAGCCAATCTTGGTTTATGCAAACTTTCTACATCCCCCTTCCTCCTTCTAAACTGGGCTATGATGTCATTTCTTCTGTGAATAATTCTGAAAGCAACTCTAAAAAATAATCAGAACCCTGGCCGGTTGGCTCAGTGGTAGAGCTTCGGCCCAGAGTGTGGAAGTCCTGGTTTTGATTCCTGGTCAGGGCACACAGGAGAAGTGCCCATCTGCTTCTCCACCCTTCCCCCTCTCCTTCCGCTTTCTCTCTCTCTTCTCCTCCCACAGCCAAGGCTCCATTGGAGCAAAGGTGGCCCAGGCACTGAGGATGGCTCCATGGCCTCCACCTCAGGTGCTAGAATGGCTCTGGTTGCAACAGAGCAACGCCCCAGATGGGCAGAGCATCGCCCCCTGGTGGGCATGCTGGGTGGATCCTGGTTGGGTGCATGCAAGAGTCTGTCTGACTGCCTCTCTGCTTTTAACTTCAGAAAAAATACAAAATAATAATAATAATAATCAGAAATTATTTTCACTAACAAAATTATAATACCATTATCATACTGAAAACAACTCAACATAACTCTGTAGTATCTTCAAATATTCAGTCACTATTGAAATTTCCTTGTTTTATTCCTGTTTTGTATGGTTGGTTTCTTTAAATCACTATCCAGAGAGGTTCCACAGATTTAGTATAAATATCTTAGACCAGGGGCCCCCAAACTTTTTACACAGGGGCCAGTTCACTGTCCTCAGACCATTGGAGGGCCAAACTATAAAAAAAAACTATGAACAAATCCCTATGCACACTGCACATATCTTATTTTAAAGTAAAAAAACAAAATGGGAACAAGTATAATATTTAAAATAAAGAACAAGTAAATTTAAATCAACAAACTGACCAGTATTTCAATGAGAACTACACTCCTCTCACTGACCACCAATGAAAGAGGTGCCCTTTCCGGAAGTGTGGGGGCGGGGGCTGGATAAATGGCCTCAGGGGGCTTCATAGGGCCTGCAGGCAATAGTTTGGGGACCCCTGTCTTAGACTGTCTTAAAATTTTTAAAAATATTTTAAGAAATTTTATGTTTAGAGTTTTACATATACAGAAATTTTTAAATTTTTTTCTAAATTATACTTTTAGTGAGAGGAAGGTAGGCAGAGAGAGAGACTCCCACATGTGCCTGACCGAGATCCATTCGGCAGGCCCACTAGGGGGCGATTCTCTGCCCATCTGGGGCCCTTGCTCTGTTGCAACCAGAACCATTTTTTAGCGCCTGAGGCAGAGGCCATGGAGCCATCCTCAGTGCCTGAGCCAATTTCCTCTAATCGAGCCTTGGCTGCAGGAGGGGAAGAGAAGAAAGAGAGAAGGAGAGAGAGAGAAGCAAGAGGAGGAGGGGTCGAGAAACAGATGGGTGCTTCTCCTTGGCACCCTGACTGGGAATCAAACCCAGGACATCAACATGCTGGGCTGATGCTCTACCACTGAGCCAACTGGCCAGGGCCCAGCAAATTTGAGAAAATAGCACAAAAGTTTCCTTAGCTGCCTGACCAGGTGGTAGCACAGTGGACAGAGCATTGGATTGGGACACAGAAGACTCAGGTTCAAAACCCCAAGGTCACTGGCTTGAGCCTAGGCTCACTAGCTTGAGTGCAGAATCACTGGCTTGAGTGTGGGAGCATTAACATAATGCCATGGTCACTGGCTTGAGCCCAAGGTCGCAGGCTTAAGCAAGGGGTCACTTGGTCTGCTGTATCCCCCCAGTCAAGGCATATATGAGAAATCAATCAATGAACAATTAAGGAGCCACAACAAAGAATTGATGCATCTCATCTCTTTTCTTTCCTGTCTGTCCCTATCTGTCCCTCTGTCTCTTGTCACACACAAAAATAGTTTTTACCTGTCACACCCAGTTTCTCCCACTATTAATGTCTTACATTTGTTAGAATTAATGAACCAATATTGATATTTTATTAGTCAGAGTCCATACTTCGTTCAGATTTGCTTAGCTTTATCCTAATGTCTTATTCTGTTCAAGAATCCCATCAAAACCACCACCTTACATTTAGTTATCATGTCTCCTTTGACTCCTCCTGGCTGTGACAGTTTTTCACTTTTCTTTTTAATGATGGCTTTAACAGTTTTGAAGAGTACTAGCCAGGCATTTTGTAGAATGACCCTCGATTGGGATTTATCTGATATTTTCTCATGACTAAAATGAGTTATGGACTTGGGGGAGGAGATCTCAGAGATATGGTGCCATTTTCATCAGATCGTATCAAAAGTAACGGTGAGCTGTCACTGTTAATGCTGAACTGGAGCACCTGGCTGAGGTACTGTCTGTCAGGTTTCCCCTCCCACTCATCCATACTGCACTCTTTGGAAGGCAGTCACTACATGCAGCCTGCATTGCATTGAACAAGTACAAATTATGCTTCACCTTTTTTTTTTTTTTTTTTTTTTTTTTTGTATTTTTCTGAAGCTGGAAATGGGGAGAGACAGTCAGACAGACTCCCGCATGCGCCCGACCGGGATCCACCTGGCACGCCCACCAGGGGTGATGCTCTGCCCACCAGGGGGCGATGCTCTACCCCTCCGGGGCATCGCTCTGCCGTGACTAGAGCCACTCTAGCGTCTGGGGCAGAGGCCAAGGAGCCATCCCTAGCGCCCGGGGCCATCTTTGGTCCTATGGAGCCTTGGCTGCGGGAGGGGAAGAGAGAGACAGAGAGGAAGGGGGGGGTGGAGAAGCAAATGGGCGCCTCTCCTATGTGCCCTGGCTGGGAATTGAACCCGGGTCCCCCACACGCCAGGCCGACACTCTACCGCTGAGCCAACTGGACAGGGCTGTGCTTCACCTTTTGAGGGCACAAGAGCACATAAGTACTTGGAAACCTTTCATCTGGCCCATTTTTACTTCTCCATTTATGTATTTGTTAATTACTTATTTATATCAGTATGGACTCCTGAATTTTTCGACTTTGGATTAGTATTCAAGATACTTTGTATTTATAATTCAATACTACTTTATTTATGTTGCTGATGAACACGTTCTAGGGATAGCCTTTGGGAGCTCACTCAGTAGCCTCCTATGTCACTTTGACACACCCACGTCTTGTGTTGTTGTTGTTATTAAGCACTTCCTTACCTTCAGACACTACAAGATGCTCCAGCCTCAGTTGCAAAGTTCTCCTGTAGTGATAGAACCAGCCGTTTCTTTATAGAACCTGTTTCCTTCCATGGAAGAATGGTATATGAAACGAAGATTTTGCTACTAAGTGCATTCATTATTACAAGGATATCATTTCTTTTGTGCTTCTCAGTTGACAGAGGAAAGAAACTTATGTGTATCTTTACCTGTATACATCCACATATTTATAAATTTCTATGTAACCATCTACATTAAGCTAAATATAAGTTTACACTGATCTCTCCAACACTAAGTCATTCACACATGCATTATTCTAGCCACTTCACCACTTATCTATAAACTCCCACTCCAACAATAAGAAACCTGGCATACATCATCTGCCATCTGTTTAAGAGTTCAATTCTAGTGTATATGTATTGTAGTGTCACATTTGTTAACCTGTATCCCTGTGGGAAACACCTTTATCAGCTGGCACTGAGAACTTGTGTATAGTTTCTTTTTTTTTTTTTTTTTTTGTATTTTTCTGAAGCTGGAAACGGGGAGAGACAGTCAGACAGACTCCCGCATGCGCCCGACCGGGATCCACCCGGCACGCCCACCAGAGGTGATGCTCTGCCCACCAGGAGGCGATGCTCTGCCCCTCCGGGGCATTGCTCTGCCGCGACCAGAGCCACTCTAGCGTCTGGGGCAGAGGCCAAGGAGCCATCCCCAGCGCCCGGGCCATCTTTGCTCCAATGGAGCCTTGGCTGCGGGAGGGGAAGAGAGAGACAGAGAGGAAGGAGGGGGTAGGGGTGGAGAAGCAAATGGGCGCTTCTCCTATGTGCCCTGGCCGGAAATCGAACCTGGGTCCCCCGCATGCCAGGCCGATGCTCTACCACTGAGCCAACCGGCCAGGGCCTGTATAGTTTCTTTTGCTTTGTTTTTCCAGCTCTACTCAATTACAGATTTACCCACATTAGTACCTTCCTTTCCCCCACTCCCTACAGTGAATTGTTTCATATATTTGTAACAGAGCTGGATTGTTTTGTCACATTTTGCATTTCATCATGGAATTCTCCCATTTCCTAATTGGTTGTTAACATTGTATACATTAACGTTCATTCTTTGTGATATAGGGTTTAATGAGTTTGGATAAAAGTACACTGTCCTATACTCATATATAGTATCATACAGAGTAGTTTAACAACCCTAAAAAGTCTTCTGTGTTTCACTTATTCAACCTTCTTTTTCTTTTTCCTCCCAAATTTCTGACACACACTGATTCTTTTACTGTTTTTACAGTTTTCCTTTTCCAGGATGTCAAATAATTAGAATCATATGACATGTAACCTTTCCAGACTGCCCTCTTCATTTAGAAATATGCACCTAAGCCTGGCCAGGCGGTGGCACAGTGGATAGAGTTTCAACCTGGGATGCTGATCACTCAGTTTGAAACCCAAGGTCACCAGCTTGAGCATGGGCTCACCAGTTTGAGTGTGTGGTCACTGGCTTGAGCACCACCATGGTCGCTGGATTAAAGCCCAAGGTCGCTGGCTTGAGCAAGGGGTCAGTGGCTCAGATGAAACCCCCTGGTCAAAGCACATATGAGAAAGCAATCAATGAACAACTAAAGTGCCACAAAATATGAGTTGATGCGTCTCATCTCTCTCCCTTCCTGTCTGTCCATCTCTCTCACTCTCTTTCCCATTCTCTTTCTCAAAAATAAATATATAAACAAACAAATAAATAAATATAAAGAACTATGCACCTAACATTTATCCATGTCATTTCATGACTTGGTAGATCTCTTTATTTTTTTTATGACTGAACTATAATGAATGAATGATATACCTCAGTTTGTTTATGCACTTACCTACTGAAGGATGTTTTGATGCTTTCAATTTTGGGTGATTATGAATAAAGCTGTAACTTAACATTGCATGCAGGCTTATGTGTGCACACAAGGTTTGAGAGCAGTTGGGTAAATACCTAGGAGCATATTCATTGGATCATCTAGTAAGACTTTATTTAGCTTTGTAGCAAATGGACAAACTACTAAACCAAATGTAGTGTCACTTTGAGTTCCACCAGCAATGAATAAGAGAGATCCAGCTGCTACACATTCTTACCAGTAATTGGCATATTTCTTCTTCATTACCTCTGAGTCAATGGGTTCCTCTTCCTGCTTTTTCTTTCCTTGCAATGAATATGTTAAACTCGATATGAGTTCTGTGTTATTTGTGGGTTTTCTTATTTGTACTCTAATTGCCTCTGTCCCCTCTATTGTTTGAAACTAAAAATTAAATCTAGAAGCATGAACAGATTAGACTTTTTTTTTTTGCAAGAACACTTTATAGGTGGTTTAGTGTTATTGCATCCCAACCAGTGACACATAATTTTGGTTGACTCTTGTTGTGACCTTAATCCTGAAAAATAGGCTTAGGTGTAGTCAGTCTGATATATTACCTCTAATGGTCTGTGTCAGTTTGTCTTCTACTAAGTTTTACATTCAGGGCATCCATCCATTAACATAGGCTATCTCCCAGTGTCCTCATTGACATTACTCTGATGCCTGTATTTTCACACCTGTTCTTAGGATTTGTTCAGGTGCTCTTGCTGATATGAAAAGATATCTTTACTGATAAGTATTAATATAAAATATTAAAGTAACAAATATTTGTTTTCAAACTATAGGCTCCTCAGTAGATTTATATATACATCCCTGGTTGGATTTTTTAATGCCCTACTATCCTGTGAAAATTCAGTAACATCTGCCAATTTTACCTGCACTCTGCTCTTTAAATAATTATGTCACAATGCATCCTAACTTTATCTCATTTTAACTATTGATACATTCCTGCCTGACAGATTTCCGTAAAAGCTGTCTCATCATAAAGCAATACCCAAAGCTCTTTAATCATTCTCCTCATCTCTAAACCATCTCCCCCTTATTCATCTGACATCTTCTGATCAATGTGTTATCTAAAACCCAAAACATTTTTGCAAAGGGACAATTAGAATCGACATCTATCTCAAAAGATAGTTTTAAAGATTAAAGGTAATAATCTACATAACGTTTCTTAACAAATTTTTAACACAAAATAAATACTTACCAATTGCTTCTCTTAACTTCCCCAACTTGATGTCCTATCCCAAGAGAACTTCATTGGCAATAAAAATAATAGTTTTTTCAGAAGGTCAATTAATGTTGTATTGCCTTTTCATTGTAGAAAATTGTTATTTATTTATTTTTAATAATAAAAGGTAGTAAAATAATTAGGAAGTAATGTGTATTTCCTTCATCACTTTGCTTTTATAATTTAATTGTAGCTTTATGTAAATTACCTTTTTTCAGTTGAATTTATAGGGGTGACACTGGTTAACCTAAGTCTACAGTTTCAGGTGCTCAATTCTACAATACCTCTCTGCACACCATGTTGTGTATTGATCTCCCCCAAGTTAAGTCTTCACCCATCACCATTTATCCCTCCTACCCCCTCCTCCACCCCCCAACCCCAACAATCACCACACTGTTGTCCATGTCCATGAGTTTTTTCTTCTCTTCGGGTCATTTTTTGCTCAATCCTCCATCCCCTCACCCAGTAAAATCAGCATAAAAAAGCAAATAAAATCATAACTGTCACAAATAATAATAATAATAATAATGGTTATAATTTGAAGATACTTCCTTTACTTTCTTTCTTCATATGTTCTTCTTATCATTGTACAGTGTCTTTTAAAACTCTGATGTATCTCATGCTTAATCTTATACTATCTTTTATGCAACATTTTGGACACAATTCTTTCTCAGCTGCAATTCTGAGATCTATAATGCTATACCCTTTCTCTCCTATCCCCACTCCTAACACACCAATATAATTCATATTCTTTCATATTTAAAATCCTTTTTCTTCTCTATTGGATCAAATGTTCCCTGGGAACCTCTCTTAAGAATCAAACATACCCTAAAACAAGGAAATGCCTTTAAAAATATCTCTTTTAAAAATAAAATACGAACCCAAGATATCAGAAAACCTCTTAAACCCAAAACGGCATTCACAGTTAAATTAAAGCCCAGGTTCAAATTCTTTACCTTACTTTTAGCTACCAGATTGTCTTACTTCCAGATTCTATTATATTCCTACATTTCTTTAAATTTAAAAATTTTTAAAGGGGCTAAATGGCCATTGTTTTTTTGGTCTCATTGACACACGTTACTGTGTCAAATTTTCATTTCTCTAAACTGATAAATGTTTCTGGCAACAAAATGATCTCTTTGAGATCTCAAATGGGTTATTAAAATTCAGCTTCACTTTAAACCCAAATGGGTCACATTAGCTTCCTCTTTCCCAAACTAGATACTTTTTGCTCTTGATTTTTTACTATTGGAGACCTTAAGTAGATTTCAACCCACCAGGCACTACTCATTTTCCAGAATATTTAAATTGATGTAAGTTTCAGAAGACACTATCCCATATAATAAACTAAAAACATATTATAATTACTGCCTTTCCATAGTCTATTAATTTGGCAATCCTATCAAAAAAAGCTATTAAATTCCATCTGTCATAATTTTTTTAAAAACCAATTCTATTTATTGCTCATGATTGTGTTACCTTTGAGAGGTTTTTACAGGCTCTTCTTCTTAATCGTTGTTTTATTGAAGGATTTAAGTTACATTCACTGAACCATAATTACCATGATAGCAGTTTATTCTATCCTGGAAAATTGATACGATGTTGGCATTTAATTCTGTCATTTCCCAGGTCTCAGTAAATTTTCAGAAATAACCATCAGTGGTGGTTCAGTAAGTTTTTCAACAAAATCCATTAACACCTTAGATGGTAGATCATTCTGACCTTGCGTACTCATTTTGCCCAAGTGTACCTTTACCTGCTTTTAATCAACAGCTATTTTTGAAAGTATTATGTTACATTTATATCCAAGAGTGAAAATAATGGTTTTGTGTAAAACAATTTCTTTGCATGAAATGTAATTCCCATATTTTCACGGTACAGAAAGAGTGACACTATTCTGATTTGTGGGCTGATAATACACATAGTGGGGTCAGTTTACAGAGCATCTCCTCCCTACTATAAGTGCTCTAATGTATTCCTTTCCCTCATAGCTTCATGGAAAACATGCTATTCACATCCCAGGACATCTTCTATAGCTGCTGAATGTGGAAATAAGTCTCATTTACTTCAGATAACATACACACATTCACATAGGCACATTAACTTTTTGGAAAATTACCAAGAAAGTTAACTCATTAAACTGACTTTTCTGGATAGAGTTCAAGATTACTTATTACTGTATGTGCTTTGCATATATTAGCACGTCTGTATCATTTCAACTAAAAAATAAAAATAAAGTGGTAATATTTGGGATTGATTCAAATGATAAAATCAGAGGAACTGCAAAATCTTGCAGAAATTTTCATATATTAGATTTTAGATATCTGAAACTCTCATGGTCTCCATTCTGCCTTCTGTCCAAACTTAAGTCCTGATCATGCAAAAAAAATGGGCAAGAGAAAACAGTCGGCCTGAATAAAATGTTCTGAAACATTTTTGATCGCTGACAAATGTAAAATGGTTGCCCTTGGTTGGATGAGGTCGTGTTAGGAGCTTTGGAAGGATTTGTGAAACAAGAAAATCAATAGTTTTGTGTATTTAATGTCTCCCCTGCAAGCAAAGTCAAAGAGGAAAAACAATGCCACTTGTATGTAGTGTTCTACGGGAGATAAATCCTTTCAAATGATCTGAGTTGGAGGTGTACATTATCTGAAAATTGGCAATTTAGCACGAGCTGATAAATCACTTTACTTGACCTGAAAATGTATAGAGAAGATGTGCTAAATGGCACCCAGTGCACACTCTCTTGACGTGCATATTTTACATGGATGACTGATAGCTTTTTTCACTCCTTCTCTGTAACATAAATTTAATGTACTCTTTCAGATATGGCAAGCAGATTTTTTTTATGCGTGATTCAGCCACATTGAAAATCTTAAATGTCAACAAGTTTTGTTGGTTTGTTTTGTTTTTCCACTTGGTAACAGAAATGCTTTTCTAATGTGGTTGCCTCTCATCCAAGTAAAATGTCCATTTACATTCATTCCAGGAATTACTTTAACATATAAATAGATCTAAAGTATTTCTGCAAATAAACATAATTCACAAACTCTTATGTCATCTACCACCACAATATAACTCACATTTATTATACCCTTTACATTCCAACCCTCAGTATCTTAACTCAGGTCCTAGCTGCTTCTGTCTTAGTCTAATCTAGTTTCTTAAGAGATGTCCCCCCACCAAAAGAACAAAGAAAAAGAAAGAAAAAGCCTGACCTGTGGTGATGCAGTGAATAAGGTGTCGACCTGGAATGCTGAGGTCACCAGTTTGAAACCCTGGGCTTGCCTGGTAAAGGCACATATGGGAGTTGATGCTTCCTGCTCCTCCTTTTCTCTCTCTCTCTCTCTCTCTCTCTCTCTCTCTCTCCTCTCTAAAATGAATAAATAAATAAAGTCTTTAAAAGAAAAAAAAGAGATGTTCCTGGTCTATTCTTTCCCAACTCTAGTGCAATGCATATGTAGTGCCTGATTATTCTTCTTAACACACTGTTCTATTATCAGTCTTCCTTTTTCAAAATTAATGGGTCTCTATTATTTTTGAATCAATCATAAACAACACTGCATAATATTCAAAACTCTTTGTAATCTGGCCCAAGCCTTTCCCATATATAGTCATACCCCAAATCCAGTCACAATGGACTGTTCATCATTTCTTGAACATATTTGGTACATTAACTACTATATATATAAAGTTCTCTCCCTTCTAATTTAATCCCTGTCTGTTTAGATTCTTCTATTAATCAAGGCAAATTTCAAATGCACTTGCTCCCATAAAGACTTCTTTGATCATTTCACAAAAATAATCTTCTAGATCTTAGTACTTCTATTACACTTACTATTTAAATTTTGTGGTAACCACTGGCCAGATAATGAACAGAATCTCTGTCTTTGCTCATTTTCCATTCCTGAGCAATTACATAGGACATAGTATCCTATTTAAAATCTACAGAGTACTTAATCCATCCATGGTGCCCAGAAAATATTAAATTAAAACGTGATGAATGTTGGACTATGAAATCAGCCAAGATCTATCCCAGATTTATAGTATATATGATACCTTTTCTGACACCTAAGATATTTATATTTAATATTTTAAAAACTTTTATCTCAGAGCAAACCCATTTTATTTATTTATTTATTTTTTGTTATTTTTTCTGAAGTGAGAAGCAGGGAGTCAGAGAGACAGACTCCTGCATGTGACCGACTAGGATCCACCCAGCAAGTCCACTAGGGGGCAATTCTTTACCCATCAGGGACACTGCTCCATTGCAACCAGAGCCATTCTAGCACCTGAGGTGGAAGCCATGAAGCCATCCTCAATGCCCAGGCCAACTTTGCTCCAATGGAGCCTTTGGATGTGGGAGGGGAAGAAAGAGATAGAGATAAAGGAGAGGGGGAACCATGGAGAAGCAAATGGGTGCTTCTCCTGTGTGCCCTGGCCAGGAATCAAACCAGAGACTTCCACATGCCAGTCCAATGCTCTACCTCTGAGCCAACCAGCCAGGGCCTCAAATCAAACCCATTTTAAAGTACAGATGCTTCTGGGAGAGAAAACAAATTAAGTTTCTGATATTTTGTATGTGTTAGGTTCTTGTGTTTTTTATAAAAAATGAGAATCCTTTAATAGAAGAGCTCTTGAAGGTGTATGAAAGGGACCAGAACTGACACAAAGTGGAGGGCAGTCCTTGAAGACAAACGTCTCCTGACTTCAACACTAATGAGAGGTATGGTGAGCAGCAATAAATGGATGTTACATAAGCTGGATAAGGAGAGCTTGGGAGGGCTGAAATATTAATTCATGGAGGAAGGGGATCACAGTTGTAAGCCTCAATATCTATGAATGGTACATAAAGAAAGAATCAAGCTGTATTGGTCATTGAGCCCTTGAAGTGAAGGTCTTCCCCAGAGATGGTAGGAAATAGGAATTTAAAGACTAAAACTTAGCAAATTCTAACCATATGCTAAGCACTTACATCCATTATCTTATTAGATCTTCATGGAAGATAGATCTAGCTACCCTCTTGTATATAGATAAACAGTGACTTTGATATACTTTTAAAGCACATGCAGGCCTGACCTATGGTGGCGCAGTGGATAAAGCGTCGACCTGGAAATGCTGAGGTCGCCGGTTCGAAACCCTGGGCTTGCCTGGTCAAGGCACATATGGGAGTTGATGCTTCCTGCTCCTCCCTCCTTCTCTCTCTCTTCTCTCTCTCTCTTTCTCTCTCTCTCTCTCTCTCTCTCTCTCTCTCTCTCTATGTCTCCCTCTCTCTCCTCTCTAAAATGAATAAAAAAAATTTAAAAAAAAATAAAGCACATGCAGTTAGAAATAATGTAATGGGGATTTGAAGCCCGTTTTGTCTGATAGTAATCTTATGGTACTTTCAGTACATTATGTTGCTCTAGCAGAGATGATTTTCGCAGGTTAGTTTACTTTAGGCATGGCTAAATGTTGGCCCATTCCTTAGTTACCTCTCTAATAATACTAGAGTGGACATTAGGAATGGCCACAGTATTCTTTGAGTCAGATTCAGTATCAGCATCCTGTTCAACACAGCAGCGTGGGAGGTCACTAGAAATCAGAGTTCCTCATCTAAGTTAAACTTATTGGACAGTTCTAAGACCAGCAACCTCCTACCACAAAGAAAATGAGCTGTGCAATCTCAGATGTTCTCTCTGCATTGAGATTACAGCAAAAGTAAAAAGAACAAGTTAACCAAACAAACATTCACACTTATTTATTCCTACATACAACATTGTTTGAATTATGGATAGCTAGAGAAATATATTATGAAGGCAAAGTTTTTTGTATCTTACATATGCACTTGAAAACTACTTGGCTATAAAATTTATTATGAGAAGTTATTATTATAATCATTATCAATTACTCAGTATAGTCTAAGTGCTGAGTCCTATATATCATGCCTAATAAAATGGACTAAGTCTAGTTACAACATTTATCACTCCCTCATTACCAAATCATCAGGGTTCATTTGACAGATGGTCCCTTTATCCCCAGTTTAGTTCCTTATATTTTCCTCTAAATCAAATTCCCATATAGATTCTTCAAGTCCATCTATAAGCAATCAAACTATCAGCCCCATGGCAGCCTGTCTACATACTTGAACCAGATAAGGCACTACGTCTGACTAGCTATTTGGAAATTGCAGAATATATGGCAACTAAAAATTGGGCCAATTAGTTGACTAACCAGTCTCCTCTTTATTTTTCTTTTCCTTTGAAGTTTATAGTAGATTTATGCATTCACGTGCTCCAAACATTTCAATGGATTCCAGGTTCTCTTAGAATATCTAAAATATAAATGCTTTCCTGCTCTAGCTCCCTCCTGCCTCTTCAGACTTATCTTCACCGTCCTCCCCGTTACTCACATGTCCTCACTTTGTCCAGTCCCGGCTGCCATCCCTTTCCCTGTAGGCCTTTGCTTACTCTCTGCCTAGAATACTGCATTCTCGCTGCTTCTCACGGGAGGCTGCCTTTCTCCTTTAAGGTCTCAGACCAAATGACACCAGCCCTGCCTAACAATTACTCTTTATCTCATCACCCTGCTTATCGCCTTCAGAAATGATCACAACCTGTGCCTTCTCTTGGTTCTATTACTAGTTTATTGCATTTCTCAAAGACTAGTATATTGCATTTCTCTCACAAAAGAATTATCTTTCTTTCCTCTGCTCATTACATCATTAAATATTTATTGAGCACTTATTAAATGTCAGGCACTGTTCTGTGCATTGGATATAAAGGTATAAATACTAAGCCCTTGCTGTCATGAGTTTATCTTTCAATGGGGGTGATAAAAAAAATAGAAAAAACAAAATGCAATCTGTTCCTATTATTTGTAAGAGTTATATTCTATAAAGTCATTACAAGCACTGAATTCATGACTACCGAACCATGGCTCCTAAGGGAAATAGACGTTAAGTACAATTAAGCCTACAGTCACCTTTTCATCAATTAATACATAACCTCACATTGTGTGTTTGTTTAAATACACTTTATTCAACATATATTGTTGATTTATTAATAATGACTCATGGCTAACCTTTTAATTCATGCCTGAATGAAGCTTATCTAACACATGGTCTTCTCCTCTTGCACTTAAGAGGCCAGAGGAGTATGGGGCATCACCTCTTGCACTTAAGAATACCAACCCCATTTAGGAATAGGAGACCACTGGTTTAAACCATGGAATCACCAACAAAACACATTAAGATGAGAAAAACGCAGTGCTAAAAAAGGACATGTGTTTGCAGTCTGAGAGCTGAAATAAGGCAGAGTGTTGCCTTGTGTGACCTCAGTGAGGTGCTCAAAATTGTCACTACTTTGAGCATATTTCTGAATGGCCAGGAGGGGATTACAAATAAATGTTAGCAAGTAAAGAGAATGCACAACGGAATCCGTGGATAATGAGCAACTATAATTACAGATGAGTAAAAGGATGAGAAATATCAAAAAGAAGGATTTAAAGGCAGAGTAAGGAGGATGAGTGTGTGATTCTAGACGGTTTGGAAGACCAGTCTAGTAAAGTGGAATTTAAGTAGAGTGAAAGAAAATGAACAACGGGATCTGCAGGTTCTTGCCAGGAAGAGCCTACCAAGTATACTCGCAAGACCAAGCACAACATCTGGGGGAGACAATGTGCTTGGAGTAAAAGGAGGTGAACAAAGAACTTGCAAGTGGTATAGATTCGCTGGGGGTGGGGGGAAGAGAGACCACGTAACAGATCATTATTAAATTTTTAGTTTTTACCTAGAATGAGACGAGAAATCAACAAATAGTTTTGAGCAGGAGAGTATCAGTATCTAAAAGTCTTACAATGACCATTGTCACTGCTCTACGGAAAATAAAATGTAAGGAACAACATTGGAAGATGAGATGAATTACACTATTTCAGATAAGAAAAAATGGTGGCTTTAGTGTAGCATAACAGTAGAGATAATATTTAGAAGCCATTGATGGGCAGAGACATGGGTATTGAGAGAAAAGTAAGAGTTCTATTTTAGATAGTAAGCTTGAGGGATAACAATCTTCCCAGTAAAGATGTCAATCAGGGAATTAGATATATGAATGTGAAGTTCAAGGGGCAGGTCCAGATTGAAGATAATTTGGCAGTCTACAGTTACATTTGATTCTAAAGCCATGAGACTGATAATATTAACTAGGGAGTAACTAGAGAAGGAGCTATAAAGAGATCTGAGGACAGCAAAATATAAGTTTCAAGAGGGCAGAAATCATACCTATCTTATTGACCCTTATAAACCTAATACATTTTCAGTGTCTACACAAAAATTTCCACAGTAAATAATCTTAAATTATTTTTGAGACTACATTAATATTTTAGACTGATAAAAATATGTGCAATGGATTTTTCCAGTTTTATTGACAAATAATTGCCATATATTATTGTATAAGTTTAAGTCCATATATTGTAAAATGACTACCACAATAGGTTTAGTTAACATCCATCATTTCATAAAGATTGTCTTTGAGATGAGAAGTCCTAGGCTCTAGTATAACAACTTCCCTGTATATCATATGGCAGCTATTTTAGTCAAGTTGTATGTACATTACATTCCTAGTACTTACTTACCTTATAACTGGAAGTTTGTACAATAGATTTTGAATCCACTTTTACACTTAAATTTTAAATATGTTTCACATGTTTCTATGGAGATAGAAAGAATAATTTTTCACTAGCTAAGTACTCTGGATTAGGTTTGCTTTACTTTACTTAATTTTAACAGAATTCATGTAGTTTTGGACTTCACTTATGAGTTTTCAGTGATTGTTTCTACAAGCCTTCGGCAATGATTAGGCTGAAAGGGAATTGCCTCCAAAATGTCAATCAAACAAATGAAGTTTATTCTCCTGTTTGACTTTCCACACCCACTCTGAGACTAACAGTTTTTTGAAACAGCAGTCATTACTGTGGTTGTTAGCAATGTTGTGAGCTGGTGTAGAAGAGATTTTTCAAAGTTAATTCCCATGTTGGCTCATCAACATTTCATCTTTTTTTTCCAAAGGATATCATATTTTCCTAATTGAGCAACCTTCCCGGGAGAATGAACCCACCCAATTCATTACAACCCTGCCTCGGAGAGGAGACAGCAAAAGAAGTAAACGGGATGAGGCAGCACATGGCCCTTGTTGCGTTGTATGTATCAGAGGCCTGAATTCTGAAGAGTAAATAGAGGTGTTGTCCTGAAGGTTTTAAACCCGACACGAAATGACACATCTCCCTGCCCTGATTTCTGAGTTTGGCTGAGCAGCTGGGAACTTTACAGCATCATCCAGACTTTCACTGGATTATGAAATAACTACATAAGTGCATTTCTAACTCAGATCTCCTGACATCACTCAATTACTTCTCCAGCTCCATTCACTTTGAAAAAAAAAAGAGCCTCATGTAGTGCCTGAGACATAAAGATCAACCAGATTATATGTAGCAATGGAAATACAGTTTCCTTTTCACAAAAATCAAGTGTAGTTATTGTTATATTATGTGAATTTGGTGCACTTTTAAGTTCTTAGTGGACAAGTTATACTTGTCTATCCCTAATCGTCATCGCAGTCTGCCTAATGAATGCCATCTTCAAACCACCTGTATCATATTTTACTCTGACAGTTCTGACTTCTCGGACAGAGAAGCCTACTAACCATTGGCCAATAATTCCCAATTCACCAACCATCTCTGAAGAGGTCACAAGAAGTAAGTGAACAACTTGAGATAGATGGGCATAAAGATTCCTTGTTATCTCAATGAGTTCTTGAAATAGAGTCTTGATATAGTCCCTTTCCCTGATGTCATATGGAAGATCTGGAGTAAGATATTATGTTTGTCTTCCTTGATATCAGTATCCTGAGACACAGGTGTTTCTAAGTGACTCACTATTACTGTCTATCTTTATCCATTCTTCAAAAAATTTCAGTTGAGCACCATGCATGTGCCTGGGATGGAATATATGTAAGTGCTTTGTCCCAGGCACTATTATTTCAATGTGAAGGCATCTCTAACCTGTGGCAGTATCATTAGGAAGGAATCAACAAAGGCCCTTCAATGTGTAGAATGAATAGAGTGTCAGCTGCTGATCTGAAATATTAATACATCACTTCCAATCAACTAAGATGAAGGTGGTCCTTTAAGTAGAAAACCCAAACAGAGCTGAAGGACTCCAGTTAGGCAGTAGAGTTGAAAATAAATGTTTATGCTCTTATGAGTCACAAGTAAAATGAAGAGCTGACAGACTTCTGGAGCAGGAGCTGAGCTGTGAGCTCTGTTGCAGAGAAATGTGCTGGGAAGAAAAGAAACTCAAGAATGGTCTTGGAAAGCTGTTCTGAGTCCAGAGCCTGAATGTGCTTACCGTAGCCACAGAACCTTGTGCTGCGTCAGATTAACTAATGGTATGACTCTCCTGTGTCTTTTCTATCTATTGTCACTCAGTACTGAAAAGAATTCTTTTTTGAATCATCAGTCTCCTGTGGATATTCTAGTAGACATCTAGAAAAGAAGCTAGGTACGGGGGTGGGAATAAATCTAAGGTGAGGCAAACTCTGTGTCCATCTGGGTGGCTTCTTATAAATTTATATCCCTGGGCCTTCCTCCAGACCTACTTAGAATCCATGGGAAAGAGGATCAAAAACTCATTCTTTTTTAAAAAGCATGGCGAGTGATTCTTCAGGCCACCGGAAGTTGATCCTTATGCCCCAGGGGAAGATAAAATGCAGAAGAGCTGCCTCCACCTTCCCTTTCCATTCAGAGTCTCCTTACAGATCCTCCTCTGTCAAATACTCAAGATTCCATGTTTTCTTTGCATAGATTTTTCTCTTTCACAAGTTTTTTCAATGGATTTTTAATCTCACTAGTTTCCCTGAAGTAGAAAAAAGAGGTCATTGTAAGTCTCAAGAAAATTCTGAATAGCTCTTCCTAGCCAACATCCACTTATCTTTCAAGGCTCAATTTGGATGTCAGTTTTCCCTGAAATGTTCCCTTATCCCTCACCTGACCCCAGTCTGAATTAAGTGTCCTTCCTCTGTGTTCCTAGATACCTGAATTTACTACTGAAACATTGTGGTAAAAATCATTTACTTCTCTGTTTTTTAAACCAAAGCTCCTTCCTATCATATTTTGCCTTGTCATTTATATTTTTACCTCTAGCTTCTCACCAGCACCTGGACTGTGATAAATAGTCAATAAATGTTGCTTGAAAACAAACTTGCACGTGTGCGTAAGTGCATGATAATCTAATCCAGAAAGGAGCAGTGAACTAAGCAAGCCTGAAGCTGCAATGTGAGGAACTAGAGTTTCGTTTTCAAATTGACAGTTAAGGACATGAACTTATCCGGGAAGCAGTTCAGAATCCCTGAGTTGTAGGACCTTGAGAAAATAAAACCTAATAGTCATCTTGCCACCAGATCTATTTCCAAAAGCAATTGAAGGGAGCGGCCAAACCCATTACTCTTTCCCCTGGTTCCAAGGTAACTGACGTCGAGTGTTTTACCAACAACAAATGATCGATGTTTTTACCCTAAACGAGGTTCCTAGTGCCATGCAAGATACACACCAGAAAATATAATACAGCAACTAAAAATTGTGGAGTGATGAAAGAATCAAAGGCAATGGGGAAAGACACTGAGAATCACGACGCTTCCACAGATCCTCGGGCTCTGAGTATGGAGTCCAGGCAAGGTGGAGAGAGGTTTCCCCAAGGTCATGGCCACAGCCGTACCTACTGTAGTTGAACATTTAATTGGACACAGTACAGAAATTTGAGAAACCAAGTATCTTCCCCAGTGTTTGTTTGTTTTGATTGGCATGATGTCAGATTATACTGTACTTTGAGAGAAAGTTTTCAGAGGAGAGCAACTTTCTCAGCTCCTCTCCATCCTGGCCTCAGAGTCACCAGCTCAGACAGTAACAAGCTCTAGTCTAGGTGCTTTACCACAAATCACCAATTAAAGCCAGCCTAGGTGCAACAGCAGGAAACGAAACAAGTTTCCCAGCACCAGCCAACTGAAATGAAATGGGACCTAGGTTGACTTGTGGTGGTTCTTTGAATAAACCTATAAATAAAACTGTGTATGAAGGCTCAAGATAAAAAGAAAGGCTTAAGTTAGCCACCTAGCCATGGACTGCCCCTTCTAGACTGTTTTTTTTTCTGCTTTAATTTAATATAAGAAAAAAAAAAAAGAACTTATCCTTATAGTGCATAATGTATCCTTATAATGTATAATTTAAACACTTTCAAACAATCCATAATGATCCAGTTTTTGTTTGATTTTTGCTTAAAGGCAACAACCCAAGGCTGAAAGGAAGTTGCCTATTTTTCCTGACATTTTAATGGTGAAAACCAAAATTAACTCATAAGTTGTTAGCTCAAAAGCACACATTCCTCTTTTGGGATTTCTCCTTTAAACAGAACTTTCACCCACATGTAGAATGGGATCAAAGCTCTCCACAGGAGGCATTCTATAAAGCTGAAGGCCAGGAAACCTCCCATTAGTGGAGAATCTCAGGAGCACATGGAGATTCATTCTCTAAAGTCTTTCTTGCCTAATAAGATGAAAATAGATGCTCTGCAGCCCTGGCCAGTTGGATCAGTGGTGGAGCATCGGCCTGGCATATAGGAGTCCCGGGTTCGATTCCCGGCCAGGGCACACAGGAGAGGCGCCCATTTGCTTCTCCACCCCTCCTTCTCTCCTTCCTCTCTGTCTCTCTCTTCCCCTCCCACAGCCGAGGCTCCATTGGAGCGGAGATGGCCCGGGCGCTGGGGATGGCTCCTTGGCCTCTGCCCCGGGCGCTGGAGTGGCTCTGGTCGCAGCGGAGCAATGCCCCGGAGGGGCAGAGCATCGCCCCCTGGTGGGCGTGCCGGGTGGATCCCGGTCAGGAGCATGCGGGAGTCTGTCTGACTGTCTCTCCCGGTTTCTAGCTTCGGAGAAATACAAAAAAAAAAAAAAAAAAGAAAAAAGAAAAAAAAAGAAAATAGATGCTCTGGTAGAACTGCACAATACATTAGAATAGTGATTTTCAACTGGTGTGCCACAAGAATTTTTTTTTTAATTATTTTATTTATTCATTTTTAGAGAGGAGAGAGAGAGAGAGAGAGAGAGAAGGGGGAGGAGCTGGAAGCATCCACTCCCATATGTGCCTTGACCAGGCAAGCCCAGGGTTTCAAACCGGCGATCTCAGCATTTCCAGGTCGACGCTTTATCCACTGCGCCACCACAGGTCAGGCCCACAAGAATTTTTAAAGCATGCAATACCTGACTATTTAGCAAGGACACTGATCTCTTTTTTCTTAGCTTGTCAGATTTTTAAAAATGACAACAACCAACAAAACAATAGCCATCCAGTATGAATGAATCAAAATTATACTTAATTTTTTGTTAGACTGGCAATATATATATATATATATATATATATATGTATGTTAGTGTGCTACAGAATTTATTTTTTTAAGTGAGAGGCAGGGAGACAGAGAGACAGACTCCTGCATGCACCTGGATGGGGATCCACCTGGCAACCCTGGTCTGGAGCTGATGCTTCAC
Source organism: Saccopteryx bilineata (assembly GCF_036850765.1). Classification (NCBI taxonomy): domain Eukaryota; kingdom Metazoa; phylum Chordata; class Mammalia; order Chiroptera; family Emballonuridae; genus Saccopteryx; species Saccopteryx bilineata. The sequence continues at coordinate 94,166,635 of NC_089496.1, forward strand.
CCATCTGGGGCTGCTACTCTGTTGCTTGGCAACTGAGCTATTTTAGCACCTTAGGTGAGGCCAAGGAGCCATTCTCAGTGCCTGGGGCCATCTTGCTCAAACCATGTGAACCATGGATATGGGGGGAGGAGATAAAGAAAAAGAGAGAGTGGGGGGGTGGAGAGGGGGAGAAGCAAATGGTTGCTTCTCCTGAGTGCCCTGACTGGGAATCAAACCTGGGACTTCCACACAGCAGTCTGACACTGTACTGCTGAGCCAACAGTCCAGGGCTCAGAATTTTAGTAATTTGTTATGGGTGCTATGAGATGAAAGAGGTTGGAAACCAATGCATTGGAAGGTTAGGAAGCTGTGGAGATAAGATAACATTCACCATGCATGTTAGCACACCACACAAAATATGGTTAATTTTTCCCTAAAAAGGACTCAGCTAGGATACACAGCATCATTCATGACCCCAATGCCTCATCCTTCCATAATTATTCACTTTCCATCCATTCCGTAATTACACTGAAAGCCAAAGGAAACTTCCATTATTAATAATAGTAATAATCACTGTCAATGTTATGAAGGTCCTTTCAATTGCCAAACAGATATTAACTTTTATTTATATAAAATCTTATTTAATCTTCTCAATCTATGGGACAGGAGCTATTCTCCCTCTCCTTTTACCTTTCATTTTATTTAATGGTGTTTCAAATTAATAAGTAATATGTGCAAACAATGAAAATTTCAAATGGAACAAAGAGGAATGCAGTAAAAGGTGATTCTGCTTGCTTACGATCTAAGGTCTCAGATAATTTCTATAAGAAACCAATATAACCAATTTCTTGGTTATTCTTTCAGAAATAATCGGTACACACACACAAATATGCAAGAAAATATTAACTTTTCATACCAATAGAAAGATACTGTCTGTTATCTTCCACAGTTTGTCTTTTGTACTTAACTCTGCCTTACAGACACATGAAACCCTAGCTATACCACAAGTTATTTAATCACCTCATCTTAGTAGGTGCTCATCACAATGATAATACAAGCATAAAACAGTATTTTACATATAAGGTAATTTAATCTTTATAAAAACTCAGTGAGGGCCCTGGCCGGTTGGCTCAGCGGTAGAGCGTTGGCCTGGCGTGCGGGGGACCCAGGTTCGATTCCCGGCCAGGGCACATAGGAGAAGTGCCCATTTGCTTCTCCACCCCCGCCCCCCCCTCCTTCCTCTCTGTCTCTCTCTTCCCCTCCCACAGCCAAGGCTCCATTGGAGCAAAGATGGCCCGGGCGCTGGGGATGGCTCCTTGGCCTTTGCCCCAGGTGCTAGAGTGGCTCTGGTGGCAGCAGAGCGACACCCAGGAGGGATAGAGCATCGCCCCCTGGTGGGCAGAGCATTGCCCCTGGTGGGCGTGCCGGGTGGATCCCAGTCGGGCACATGCGGGAGTCTGTCTGACTGTCTCTCCCCGTTTCCAGCTTCAGAAAAATACAAAAAAGAAACAAAAAAATAAAAATAAAAAACTCAGTGAGATAGATGCTATTATTAATTTCACTTTACTGACGAGGATGTGGAGTTTTAATAAAAGTTAGTAATTTGTCTAAAGTCACAGAGCTAGTGTATAAAATTGGGGTGCTAAGCCATGATGCTTGCCTAGTTTCTACTTATTTCTCTCTCTCTCTCTCTCACTCTCTCTCCTTCTTTCTTGCTTCTTTCATCATTCTTTCCCACTTCGCCCACTGCACACACATAATCCCAGTTTTTTTATTTCTCTTCATTCTCCCTTGTTGATTGGTTGGAGCCTTGTTCTCTCAATGATGACCTTATGTGATGAACACAAAGTGCCACCACTTGATACTAGTGTATGGTGGATGTGTTCCATTTCTGACCTAGATGCACGTCACAAAAAGCCTCTTGTCAACTTTCCACCTGCTTTCAGGACAAAGTCCAAACTCATAAATATGGATTGATTTGTCATTTTCATGGCAAACATGGATGAACTTGGAAGACATCATACTAAGTGAAACAGGCCAGACAGAGAAACAAGTACTGTGTCATCTCACTTGCATGTGGAGTCTTCAAAGAATAAAGTCAAACTCATAGACAAAGAGGGGGAAACTGTGGTTATGGGGAGCTGAGAAATGGGGAAACAGGAGAGATGCTGCACACCTTTAGCTATGACATGAATAAGATCTCGGGATCCACTCAGCAGAGTGACTATAGTTAATATTAGAAAATGTCAAGTATTAGAGACTTGACATTTTCTAAGAGAGTAAATCTTAAGCATTCTTATCACTCACACACAAACTACATGAGGTAATAAATGTGCAATCTAACCTGATTGTAAGAATTATTTCACAATGTATACATATATCAAACCATCATGTTATTGCACTTTAAGTAAATACAATTGTATTTGTCAAAAGCTTGAGGAGGCCCTGGCCGGTTGGCTCAGTGGTAGAGCGTTGGCCTGGCATGCAGGAGTCCCGGGTTCAATTCCCAGCCAGGGCACACAGGAGAAGTGCCCATCTGCTTCTCCACTCCTCCCCCCCTCCTTCCTCTCTGTCTCTCTCTTCCCCTCCCACAGCCAAGGTTCCATTGGAGCAAAATTGGCCTGGGCGCTGAGGATGGCTCCATGGCCTCTGCCTTGAGCGCTAGAATGGCTCTGGTTGTAACAGAGCAACGCCCAGATGGGCAGAGCATCGCCCCCTGATGGGCATGCTGGCTGGATCCCAGTTGGGCACATGCGGGAGTCTGTCTGACTACCTCCCCATTTCTGACTTCAGAAAAATACAAAAAAAAAAAAAAAAGCTTGAGGAGATGAGGGAAGGCAGAAATGAAAAGTGAGGACTCTAGTTAAGAATTAATAAACCCTGGACAGTTGGCTCAGTGGTAGAGCATCGGCCTGGTGTGCAGGAGTCCCGGGTTTGATTCCCGGCCAGGGCACACAGGAGAAGCACCCATCTGCTTCTCCACCCCTCCCCCTCTCCTTCCTCTCTGTCTCTCTCTTCCCCTCCCGCAGCCAAGGCTCCATTGGAGCAAAGTTGGCCAGGGTGCTGAAGATGACTCCAAGGCCTCTGCCTCAGGCACTAGAGTGGTTCTGGTCGCAACAGAGCAGAGCCCCCTGGTGGGCATGCCAGGTGGATCCCAGTCGGGCGCATGTGGGAGTCTGTCTGCCTCCCCGTTTCCAACTTCAGAAAAATACAAAAAAAAAAAAAAAAGAATTAATAAAGACATTTTGTTGACAAGAAAAAATGGGGGACACTGGAGGGGTACTTGACACCAGATCTCGACCTTCATTGTGCGTAAGACTCAGATTCCGTATTTTGCAGTTATTAGGTAGGACAAAGAAATCTGCCATCCTAATGGGCATCAGGAATTTTTCTTATGAAAGCTCAACTCTGCGAATAATTGCTGCAGGGGTTACAATAGAATCAATAACAAACAAGTATAACAACTTTTCAACCCCTTTTCAAGGCATACTGTTGTAATTTAAAACGAGCAGTTTCATTAGCCATACTAGTACATGACTTCATCCTTGTCACTCACCTTCACTTTTCTTTGTACAAAGCCTGGTTAAGTCACTTGTCCTACCTCTAATTCAACACAAAGCCCTTTCTAAAAGTCTGAGATTCAGTATTTAATTACGTGTCATGAGGGCTCTGAGAAATTCATCCATGGACATTGTATTTAAGCCTTCTTGAAATAAAACAACAGAGGTAAAGCAGAAAACATGGGATTTGTAAAAATAAAATAAATAAGGTAGTTATCCATTTTTGAAATAGCTGTATGAAAGTATTTTTTTTCTTGAAGATGACTGCAGTCAAAATTTTCATGTATATATTCCTCAACCTCAATAGAAAAGAACCAGAAACAAAGCTATAAGAGCATTTGTTCAAACAATACCACCACCAAAAAAGAAATCTGACCTTATGTTGGCCAAAGTATACAAGTTTCCATCTCTCAAATACTCTATAAATTTCCTATCTTTACAGGGTTTTAAAGTAATCAAATCTATTCCCTGGATGATTGATACTGCCATAATGTGAAAGTACTGTGAGAAATCACAGAACCCTGAGGGCTACCCCGTCTCCTGTGGTTGACTGGTTTTATCATGTTAACAAATCATCTAGTACTCACTCCTGGTCAGTGATGTTATCTGAAAGGAATTTCTTATCCAGAGCATTGACAAGAATTAGGAGCTATCACAACTTCTCTGGCTCTATGTCCAAAGTGAAATAAGTAATCTTTCAGGAAGTGAAAATGTCTTTGAAAATAAATATAACCCTGATGGAAGATTAAAGCCCATCCTGAGAACATCTTGGCTCCACACGCAAAGACTTCACAACTATTTGAAGAGCTTTTGCCAAACTCTACAGCAGTAAGCTGGCTCTTCTCACTCTCTCCAAGAGGTGTATTTATCTCTTGATATAGAAGGCTGGAGAGCTCTCCAGAGCAGGTTTGTGGACTCCAATCCACTTAAGACTGAAATGTCATCAAGATTGCTAAGACCTGTCTTGGTGATCTGAGTAGTTCTAAAGAAAGGAATGTTCCCTATCAACACACACACACACACACACACACACACACACACACACATGAAAGAAATAAAATTATGAGCTAGCTGAGTATACCAAGCAAAGGGACTTCTTAGTAATTAAATTTAAAGGGCCTTTTAATGATACTGAATATTCTATGTCAGGGAGTATTTTTAACCCTTATAACAACTCTGGGAAGTGCTATTATCACTGGTCTCATTTTGCTCCAAGATGCACAGGGGCTGAGCCACCTGCCCAACATCATACTACCCATAGTAACAGAGCAGTTATTCAACCCAGGTAGTCTGGGTTTAAAGCCGAATGTTTAATTACCACGTGTAAGATACACCTTAATTTTGGGGCCCGAAATTTGAAAAAAAAAATGTATTACATAAAGTTATTGAACTCAAGTTTTACTCATCATAAAATTCATTCCTACAAAAAAGCGGGAAATGCAAGTAAAAACATCTACAACCCCTGTATAAGACGTTCCCAGTTGTTAGAACCCCAATTTTTCAAAAAATGGTGCATCTTATACATAGAGAAATATGGTTCTTTGTGTACTACCTCTACATACCTATAATGGGAGTTCCTCCATCTCCTTCATGGTAAAAGAATAAAGAAAAATTAACCTTGATAATGACAAGGCTATTAATAAAAGTTGCAAACTCTAATTTACAAAGCACCCTGAATAGGCTTGATTAAGGAATAAAAATTTAAAAAAAAAACAAACAACTTTCCTGTGCCAAAGTCCATGTGAGTTATTTTGAGCTTTAAAATCATTTTCACCCTTGAAACTTTCCCTCACCTCCTATCTTCAGAGGAGAATTTGTAGTTCTGAGTTTTGACAGAAGCCCAGTGAGCCAAAATTCTGTGGGAACAGCTGTTCTTGAGGCATTTCTACATTGACTGGAACCCTGAAAAACGAAATATATCTTACTTTTAAGCAGTAAAAATGGAGGTTGTAGGTTGTTTAAAATCACCAGCAATAATTGGTAAAAATTTACCAGTGTAATGCACATGGATGACATATTTCTAGGCTTTCAAATTTATGTCCTTAAATTTAAAGGCCACACAGAGGCCATCTTAAATGCTAATTGTAGCTAGTGCATTTTTATATATGCAACAAATACTAAAAAATAGGGAACATTTGTCATCATCATCATGTAAGCCCAAAAAAAACAAAAGTGCTATTATTTCTATATTCCAGATCTTTACCAGTAAGTAGATGGGTTTATCGCACTGTCTCTGAAAATCTGGTCTGGGGACTAGAACTGTAGAGTCAAAGGGATATGCTGGCCAGTACATCAATGTGTTAGAATGGAATCCCAAGGTCACTGAGATTGTCTCAGTTTCTCAAATTATAGTCTTAGCTACAGCTATCTTAAACTTTTGTTGAATATCTATTTTATTTTATACTTATTTGAATGAACTTAACTTTTTTATCATAATTTTGCTAAATTCTATGCTCAGTAATATTAAAGTGCTATTAAGTTAATGTTTAGCCTACTATTTCTGCCAAACATATTTTTCTTCATACCGGAATTTCTCATAATTAAAACATTCAGGAATTAAAGTTTTGTTCAGAAAGTGTTCTGAGGGAACTTCCAGATTTAAAGGCATATGGAGAAAGCATAAGCAGTAAACTCTCTGACATTGCTCTTAGTAATATATATAAGGTCTACTGGAAAGTTCTGTCCATTTTTAGAATAAAACAAAATACAAATTTTTCTTACCATCAATAAACTTTATTAAATAATATAATTGCCATTATTATTAATGATTTCTTGCCAGCATGAGGGCAATTTGTATATCCCATTTTTGAAAAATGTTTTATCTTTTGATGCGAAAAATTGAACCAGTGCTTGTTTGATATCTTCTTCATTTTTGAATGTTTTGCCCTTCAAAAAATTTTGTAAGGACAAAAGCAAGTGATAGTCGGAGGGTGCTAAGTATGGGGAATATGGTGGATGCGACAGACATGCTTCTGTAGCATTTCTTCCTTGTTGAAATTCATAAAAATTACAGTGGCGTAAATGAACTTTATCAGTAGCCATGGGTACACTATCATTTCACACATAAGACTAACGTGAATCAACTTTGTTTCAGTTAATGTGCTACATCAGTATGTATACATTAAGTGATAAAAATAGAGAGGCACACATGTGCCAAATAAACATGTGCTTACATGTTGAAACTTGTTGTGATAGAAATGGACAGAACTTTTCCAGTAGACCTTATATAATATATATATAATATAATATATATAATATATATATAATGTCTCCTCAAGCAGGGGATACAAAAGAAAAATAGACAAATGGGACTAAAGCAAACTGAAGAATTTTTGCACAGTAAAGGAAATTATCAACAAAACAAAAAGACAGCCTAATAAATGGAAGAAAATATTCGCCAATGATATATCTGATCACGGGTTAATTTCCAGAAAAATAATAAGGAAGTCACACAAAGTAACATAAAAAAATTCGATTAAAAGATGTCAAGGGGAAATGAATGGACATTTCTCCAAAGAGGACATAAAGGTGGCCAATAGCTATATGAAAAATGCTCAGTGGTACTAAACAGCAGAGACATGCAAATTAAAACCAAGATTAGTCATTCCTACACATCTGTCAGAATGGCCAGCACCAATCAATTAACAAACCAATGTTGAGGAGGATGTGAAGAAAAGGGAACCCTGATGTACCGCTGGTGGGATGGCAAATTGGTGTGGCCACTGTGGAAACATTACGGAGGGTTCTCAGAGAATTAAAAACAGAGCTACCATATGACTCAGCAATTCCACTCTGGGGTAGCCATCGAAAAAAAATCCAAAACACTGATTCAAAAAAGATGTATGCACCCATGTGTTCATTGCAGTGCTATTTACAGTAGCCAATATGGAAGCAAATTAAACATACATCAACACATGATTGGATAAAGAAGATGTGATATATATCTATAACGGAATATTGCTGAGCCATAAGAAAAGAGTGAAATCTTATCACTGGTGATAACATAGATGGACTTGGAGGATATTCTAAATGAAATAAGTCAGAGAAATACCACATGCTTTCAGTTCTATCTGGACTATGAAACCAAAATAAATGAACAAGCAAAACAGAAACTTATAGATACAGAGGATACACGGATGGTTGCCAGATGGGTGGGGGTTGGGTGGATAGGTAAAAAAGGGGAAGGGATTAGGATGGACATCTTGCCAGTTACAGAAAGTCACTGGGATATAAAGCACAGCATAAGGAATATAGTCAATAATATTGTAATAACTATGCATGGTGCCAGGTGGGTACTGACTTATTAGGGGGTTACTTTGTAAGATATACAGATGTCTAACCATTATGATGTACACCTAAAACTAATATAATATTGAATGCCAACTGGAATTTTTTTAAAAAAAAAATGCTTTCAAGGCATTCTCTTTCCCCTAAAAGTCCAAGGAAAATGAATCTGTAATTTCTGTTTTCTCACCATTTCCTGAGTTATCTTCATATTTTTAAAACCAAGAGACTTTGATTTGTCAGGGATTTTTAGTGGGCAGTATTTAGGAGCTTTCTGCAAACATGGGCACAGTTAAAAACGCAGCTACATGTGTTTGCCACAATGCTGAGATCGTAATGCTTAGTAAAGAAAACCATCAACAAAACAAAAAGACAACGAACTGAAAGGAAGAAAATATTCGCCGATGATACAGCTGATGAGGGGTTAATCAGATCCTTTTCTATCAGATCCTTTTTCTATCTGTTAAAGCAAATTGGGTTCTGGGCAACTTCTCATGCTTGCCAAAGATACAAACTTCCTACTCTCTCTTCAGTTCTCATCATTGTTGCTCATCTCCTTCTTCAGATCCCCCTCTTCCCATTTTGTGGCACTGAGATATCCTTATATCTTTTATCTTGTGACTTTCATTCCTGTTTCCTTCACTACGCAGTGTTCTTATTTCTATCCAGGAGATACAAACATTCTTCAAAGTTTTGTTCTCAACTTCTCGTTTTGCTCTCCTCCTAGCTCCTCCCAAATCTCTCTCACTGGTCTCAGGTGCCCCCCAAGCAATGGCATTCGTCTTTCTACAAATAGCGACCAAGTCTGATGTGACTAGCCCGATTACCATATTCCCAACAGCCTGGTGAGCAACTTTTCTCAGAAACCTTTCAAAGGAAGCTTAACCTTCTTCTCATGCAGTTTATTCCCTATTCCAGGTCATAGCACTGCCTTCTTTCTAATCATTGATGCTTGAAACCATCCTTATCCCTGACCCCGCCTCCATTCACATCCATTTAATAATTATCAAAGGCCAAAGTCTTCTATTGTAGATCTGACACTGGTAAGCTTACATATCTGTCCTCTTGCTCTAATTACTACTAAAAACAAAGTCAAATTTTATTAAAATGACCACGGACAATAGCAATAACCTGTAAATTGGAATTTCTGTTTCTGAAACTTTTCCAAAACAAAATTCACAGCTGATGTCCTGTAGTGAATTCTAAGGTATAAATCAGATTTCATTTCAAGAATCTTACCTTGCTCTCCATAACCTTTGTCCTGGCGTATAAAGCTTTCCAATTTCAAACCCTAATCTACCTCTCCAGCCTCTCTCTATATAATCCCTTACCTGTTGTTACCTTCTATTTATTCAAACAGGACTAATTTTCTTAAGCACCACCTGTGGTAGGTAGCGTTCTAAAGAAGTCATCTGACATCCCACCTCAGATTTCTATCCTCTGGTTATTCAATCAAATACTAATCTAGGAACTGCTGTGAAAATGCTTTGCAGATAAAATTATAATTACTAATCAGCTGACTTTAAAATAGGGAGCTAACACTTGATTACCCAGGTGAGGACAGTGTAATCATCACATCAGTCCTTAAAAGCAGAACAGGGCGGAAGCACCCATCAGAGGGACAGCAGAAGAGGGAAAAGGAGAGAGTCAAAAGCCTGAGACAGACTGCACCCGCAGGCCCCCAGATGCCGGAGGGAGGCCACCTAGAAAGCATGAGAGGAAAGCAAGCAGCTATTAAGAGTGAAGATCAGCCCCCCAGCAACAGACGGCGCAGAAATGAAGACTTCAGTCCTACAGCTGCAAGGACTTGAAGCTGGCCAACAAAACCACCTGAGCGAGTCTGGAAGTGGGTCCATACCCAGAGCCTCCAGAAGGGAGCACAGACCTGCCAATGCCTTGCTGTTGGCCTTGTGAGGCTCCAAGCAGAGTGACCAGCTATGTGATGCTGTCTCCAGACTTCTGACCTACATAAACATGTGAGGATAAAAGGGTATTACTGTATTAAGCCACTAAATGTGTGGTCATTTGTGATCGTGGCAATAAAACCAAATACCCCACCCCATTGGGACACTGCTTCCCTTCCCCAGGGTATCCCACTTTGTAAACTTGGGATGCTGTTTTTTCCTATCAACCCTATAGGGTACACTCCCCTGGGCTCCAGGTAAAACATATTTCTCCTCTTTCAGGGCCAACACTGTGGCTAGACCGGCCCTAGTGGTTCTTGTTATGATTGAACAACAAAGCTCAGCAATAATCATGAGTAAACTTTGAAGAAACAGACAGACACGGTTTGTTACTCACAAGTCCTGGAGGGTACAGGGCACGCCTGAGTCCACGCAGCGAGGCTGCTGGCAGAGAGAGAAAGATCTCTCGAGCTCAGGCCTGAGGTGCTCTCACCAGGGGTAAGGTGGCAGGCCTCGCTTTCACAAGTGCACTCTTTATTGATGAATTTAAACCAGAAGAGCAGGAATTATTGCTGAGAAAAGAAAAACAAGCTGTCAAACAGTCAGGAATCTAAGCCAGCCAGAGGTCTGGGAAACAAAGGAAACTGCAGGGGCGGAGGTGGCCTGGCTCTTTAAACTCCTTTGAGGGGCCATGTGTTTATTTCACACAGCTGTCTTTGAAATGGATGGGAGGATGGGGTTGGAACACTCGCATTTCAAAGTTCAAAAACCTGCCACTGCAGGTACCTTCTCTCCACCCTCCCCTCCTCCCTCCACCCTCCCCTCCTCCCTCCACCCTCCCCTCCCCCCTCCACCCTCCCCTCCCCTCTCCTCCCTCCCCTCCCCCCTCCTCCCTCCCCTCCTCTCTCCACCAGCTGCTTAAAGCCCACCCTTCCTGAAGGACCCACACATAACTGTCACCTTCATGGAGTCTTTGTAAACCTGAGACTCCCCCCCACCTACTCTGTGACACCTCTTCCCCAGAATACTTCATCCTGCTTTCAAAACACCTACCCTATTTACGGACTAGTATAGATTGTTGAACACCAACCATTATTTCCCCTCTGCATTAAAATGTATACAAGGGCCACCTTAATTTCTGTATCAGTCAGATTTTGCCAGGTAGCAAAAAACTCCAATAGCTTAGTGGTTTGTAACAAGAAGCAGATTTTTTGTTTCTCCTGCTTTTGCTCTTCAGTGTAAGAACTTATTAACTGGTCTAGTCTGAACTCTGCTGGGCAGTGTGTTTCCCAACAACAGGGTCCAGCTGGATTTGGGTATAATTCACCACAAGGCTTGGATCTAATTGATCTGTGTGTGTTCCTTTTCCGGTCTGAGCAGAAGGAAAAGTATTTAACAACTTGCTTTACAGGGTAGATCAAAGAAATTATATATTATTAATATTAATATTATCATTTAATTAATATTATCTCAATAAATCTAATTTTTAAAAGAGACACTAGAGCAATTTCACCTACACAATAGATTTTAAGCTTCTGTTTCTATCACATCTATTGACAACTCATTTGCCAAAGGAAGTCACATGGGCAAGACCAAAGTGAGGGAAAGTATGTCCTACGTCCACACACCATATACCCTGGTACTCATGGAGATGTATATAATTCTATCATACAAAAGTGAAAAATTGGGGCATTTCATTCAATTGACCTTGGTATTCCTCATAGACCCACTTCTTTTCCCCCTCCGATATAGATAGTGTTGTCAGCACACAGTCTTCGGAGTATTGGTGCTCAGGAAGGAATAGTTGAACCTCTCCCTTTGAACACACTTCATTCCTCCAGGATTCTTCTTAATCATTCAAAACACATATTCCCTTTATCATACACACACACACACACACACACACACACACATGCACACACTTGCCTATGTTCAATTTAGCATTCAGATCATTCTTGAAAATTATTTTCAGCATCTACGTTTTTCCTCCCCAGAGAAGTCATGGGTTTTTAAAAGACAACTCTGCTCATTTAATTATTTTAAGACTCCCACACAGCGTGAAGATGAGGGCTGAATAGAGCGGATACCCTACCAGTATCCGGTGACTGCTGTTTTCCATTAAAAATGATGGGTCTTCTTTTCTGGGAACCTTCAGAATGTGTTCCTTGTCTTCTTATACAGAAAACATCAATGGTGCTCATCTCATTATGAACCTGAGTGTCATCTTTAGCTGTATTTTATTTAAAGGTGAATAATGATACATAAAAGCATCCCTAGAGCCTTGAGAAGCCCGGACATGACATTTCCTGTCAATCTGAGCTTGTTCTGCCAGGGTCACTGACAAGGCTCTTGAAATTCCTGCTGAGAGAGAGCACAGCTGTGCTGTTGTTGAGGGGATGAAAGGAATCCTTCAGTACTTGTAACAAGTTGCGGTAATAATCTAATGCTACTATTTGTTTGGTTGTTGGACACTGGCACTGTGCTGTTGAGAGAATGCAGGGCAGCTAGGAAGTCTGTGTAAGGAAAGAAGAATACTGCTGCTGCATCTGATTACACTCTACCAGATCAGACTGAGGGCAGGAAACCAGCTCCGACACTCTCTTTTAGCTACAAGGTAACACTGTCTTCTCGATTTCATTATTATTCATAGACATGCCTCTCACAGGTTAATAAACTATTGCAAAAGGCTTTGGCATCTGAGTTCTCGCTATTGAGAGGAACCATGACATTAGAAATTAGGCTGAACAAGTTTTTCAGTCTCCAGCTGGTTTTATCCCACAGCAATTACATCTCCCTGACAAGTAACTGAGTCACACTCTGACATCACAAGATCTGTTGACACCGGAGGTATTGGTAAAACAATCCCTTTAGTATCAGCTTGACAATGGGTGGTTCTCCACAAACCATATGAACAGAATCACATAGGTGTAATGCCCTTCAGCAATACATCAAGGTCTCTTGCTCAAATTAACTTAGATAGATGAATGTAAAATTGTATATATAGCCCTGTGGCTACCATGGAAACAGAGAGAGAGAGAGAGATACAGAGACATTTAATGAATGAATGCCTGTCCAGCAAATTAACCATGAGCATTCAGAGTATAGACAAGCACATCTATAGATACCTATAGATACCCAAATCTGTACTTCCCTTATATATTTATTTTACTTTTTTGTAAAAAAATCTTATAAATGTGCTGAGCTTCCTAGATATTATACCTGCCCTAAACTAAACCCCTATGCCTTTCCCTGCCCAATATTTCCCCCCTTCCTTTTTGGCACAGGACCACAGCTTTTCCTTGAGAAAGCACCTTTCCTCTACTGCACACTGTATGGGGGGAACTTCTAGTCCTTGGGTGACTCAAGTCCGGCAAGACCAACTCTCAATCCCTGAAGTATGTGTCTCTTGAGAGAAATCAAACAAGGGCAGGAAGTGTATGGAGCTGATCAGTCCCAATAGCAGAATATCTAAGCCAACTCTCCCCTAAGTCCTATTATCTCCACCTGGACTTTGTATTTTCTAAGACCCATTTATTAAGTAAACTACATTATGTCCTTGAGCTGCTCCATTATCTACTTTTAATTTTTTGTACATTTGTTTTTCTCAAAATAAAAAAAAAAACTGTACTTACTAAGGAGAGACTTTTTAGGAGGATTACGATAAGGAAGGGGGAGGTAGGGAAGGGACTATTGCAATAGGGAGAGGTTGACCGTGGCAATAAGGGGAATGCTCAGACCATGAGATGTGCAAGTATTCTTTTTTTTTTTTTTCTGTATTTTTCTGAAGTTGGAAACAGGGAGGCAGTCAGACAGACTCCCGCATGTGCCCGACTGGGATCCACCTGGCACGCCTACCAGGGGGCGATGCTCTGCCCTTCCGGGGCGTTGCTCTTTTGCGACCAGAGCCACTCTAGTGCCTGAGGCAGAGGCCACAGAGCCATCCTCAGCGCCCAGGCCAACTTTGCTCCAATGGAGCCTCGGCTGCGGGAGGGGAAGAGAGAGACAGAGAGGAAGGAGAGGGGGAGGGGTGGAGAAGCAGAGGGGTGCTTCTCCTGTGTGCCCTGGCTGGGAATCGAACCCAGGACTCCTGCACGCCAGGCCGACGCTCTACCACTGAGCCAACTGGCCAGGGCTGCAAGTTTTCTTAAAGGTTGGACAAAAGAGTTTTGTTATAGAAATAGAAATGAGGTTAGAAAAAAACATGGGTGTAGAAAAGTTGGGGTGCAAGGATAGCTTGGTAGATATTAGACCAGACAATGTTTTACCCTAAGACCAGCCTATTCTCAGAGGGCTGTTAGGGAGATGTTTGTAAACTCAGACTAAGGGATGAATCAAAATTCAGGAACCTGGGGGTAGAAAAGAAACTTAATGAAGTTTGATTAAGGAGCATTTTGTTTCATTCGATCAGTGGGAACAAGTATTTTCAATCATTTAGGAAGAAAAAAACCTCCAGAAATCTGGAGGGTCTACATCTGGCCTTATCCTCTGGCTCTTGTCCATAGACAAGAAGCGCATTCATGAGCCTAAGACATATGGAGGAAGGTGGTAATTTCTAGTAAGCTGTCTCCCAGAACGCAAAAGAGTTGAAGGATTTCTTAAGCTTTACTGTTTTCCGGGATCTCAGGGCTCCTGTAAAGTTCAACATTATTCGTTTCAATTGTGTGCAACAAAAGAATACAAAATAATTTACTCTCTCAGCTCCCAGATTATTTGATATAGAGTAGTCTTTAATATACATCATCTGATGGCTGATGAAGGGAGGGAGGAAGAAAGGGAGGGAGGAATGGAAGGAAGGCAGGCAGGATGCTAATTCCAACCACGCAGTAAAAGCTAGAGAGAATAATGATTCTACCCTGGGCTGTTATAAGGCCATACTGCTCACAATCCAGAAAGATGCAAACCTGCAAGCAAACCGTGTCCCCAGATTACTCCTCTATATGTTTTATCCAGCCTGCAAAGTCTTTGAAGACATTCTGACCATCTTCTTAATGTATCACGGAGAGAGCTCCCAGAAGTCTGCCTTGCACATTCATTCTGCTGCAAGAACTGCATACACACGATGCAATAGATTTTCCCAAGTGCCTCATCCTCCAGAAGAAGAAAGGGCATGAAATGCAAGATACTTTGAGATAAAAATAAGAAAAGCTTCTCCTGATTTCATTTCCTAGTCTCTGCTGCCAAACCTTGCACAGAGGCTATGGTAAAAATTTCAGCATCATTCCAAATATGACTGCGTGCTAATATAACCCCTAAGAAGGCCTAATGGGCTCACAGCATAATCACCCATAATCATGCTAGAAACAGCATAAAGACCACTTAACACATTCCTTTCCTTAAAATAAAGTGGACCATGCTACCTTCCTTGAAAATGCCAAGAATATGAAAATCATATCCTCACTCCTTTGACCATCACTGTAAATTGATCAGCAAAAGAAAACTTGGTAAGAATAGTCAAAGATTTACATAAATTCAATATATTTTAAAGAAAAAGATCATACTTGACTTATTATGGAAATTGATTAGTAAAGAGGAAATTGGTAAGAATATTCAAAGAATCACTTAACACCAATTTGTTTTTAAAGAAAAATAGTCATACTCAGCTTGAAATGCCAATAAATTTCTTATTAACATCTCAAAAGTACATTATAAATTCTCATTTTTCTCCCAGGACAGGACTCAACTGTTTTTGGCTTATAATTGATCATCATGTCTTCATGTCCTTTTTAAACCTCTTTATGCCTACGTTATAGAATCCCATCATGAACAACAATTTGCTTCATTTAAGAGCACCTCCTCTATAGAGCTCATCATTTTCATTTACCTGCTCTTGGACTATGTGTTAAATCTAACTAAATCAATTTTCACAAGCCCCTTCTTCAACCGGGAAGAGGCAATTAGCACCCAGGGACGTCACCCAGATTTCAGTGATTGTGAAGCAGACGTCTTCCATCTTTCCACATAGGTTTTAAAATTCTGACAACCTGATATTGTTACTGATCCATTCACAAATGGAATGTAGTCTGTATTTTTATTTTTTTTAAGTTCCACTTTTCCTAAGTTGTCTGAGTTATATAAGGAAAGAAAATATCCTGGCACGAACAAAATAGCTATAAAATATCTTGGCATTTATATCACTTCTGCTGTGGAGGCATTCTCAGTTAAGGAAAGGGGCCAATGCTAAGAGATACAGTGTCTGATTGGCAGGAATATTCTCTTCTTTTTTTGTATTCTACCCTGATCTGTCTTCTCTAAGTGAAGAATAATTTCACTACTCTCTTTACGATTTCCTAGTTCCTTAATTCTGGTCTCATTACATTATGCTAATCCTCGTCTTACTGAAGTTGGCGCCTATGAGGCCACATGCTGAAATAATCAAAACCCCTCTGTGTTTCGGGGTCCTGGTCTTTTCATCTCCATCTTTATTGAATCCCTTCATTATCATTTCAGGCCACAGATCTCTGCAATGACTGGAGTTGTCCTTTTCCATCTCAGCCTCTCCTGCGGCAAATGCTGGGCGAATGACAGTGAGTTCTTTGAAAAATCTGATGCCTTTGATAATTTAGAAGAGACCTCTTCACAAAGTTCCCTTTGTTTTGAAGAGAAGACAAAGTTGGTTTCAATTTGTGAATGGAATTCCAGTTGTCTTGATGCTACATCTGGGGAAATGACCCAGGTTATAGAAGCAAATCCCCATGTTTTTATATGTTTTCGTGGAATCCTCCGTTTTTAAAACACACAAAAATGCAACAACCGTAACTTTCTATTTTTAAGAGAAGAAAAAGAAAAATCATGCTTTCTTTTCTTTGAAACACAACAGAAAAATATTTTTAATGCATTGGCTCTTAGAAGGGAAGGAGAGAAAAATGCATTAGACATTTGAAGATTATTGGATATTGAACACTGACAAGTTAAGCCTAAGAGATGGGTGGTGGGAGGGGGAGAAGAGTAAAGAAACAGATGACAACGTGGTCCCAACTTCAATGGCACTAATTGTCCACTAAGCGAAAGAAAACAAAAATTTTAGAAATAATATAGAGATCCTCTTGAAACACCTTCGAATTTTTAGATTCTTTGGGTGAAGTAATGAGAGGCAGGGACAGCTGGTTTGTGAACAGTCTCTGGGGAAAGGAGGTCCAGATAGGCCTCCAAGCCTTAAAAAAAACTTCCTCTATACTACCTGAATTTGGCCACTTATCCTCAAACCATCTGTGATTCTATTAATATATTTTTAATTAAATAAAATTAGTTTTGAAAGATAGGAGTGCATTTGAGAGTATTCTCATTCATCAGTAGCTCTAAATTTTGTATATATGATTTACTTTTTTATATATATCTTAAGTAACAAGAAAATGGAACATGTTGGGCATATCTCAGGGTAGGCACGGATGGGCATCACAGTGGGAGGTGTAGGGACATAGAAAAGCCTGGGTGATACGTAGAAGGTGAGAAAACGATAGAAAGAAAGGAAACTTCCAGTACAAATCTTACTCCATTTGGGGTCAGCCATCTGCCCTGGGATGAGGTAGAAATTACATCCCTTCTTTTCATAAACTCTCTCGATAAATGTTCCCTCTTATTTGCTTTCCACCTACCTTATTTTTTTTAATTTATTGTTATTTATTTATTTTTTACAGGGATAGAGAGAGAGTCAGAGAGAGGGATAGATAGCGACAGACAGGAACAGAGAGAGATGAGAAGCATCAATCATCAGTTTTTCCTTGTGACACCTTAGTTGTTCATTGATTGCTTTCTCACATGTGCCTTGACCGCGGGCCTTCAGCAGACCGAGTAACCCCTTGCTCAAGCCAGCAACCTTGGTTCCAAGCTGGTGAGCTGTGCTCAAACCAGATGAGCCTGCGCTCAAGCTGGCGACCTCGGGGTCTCAAACCTGGGTCCTCCACATCCCAGTCCGACACTCTATCCACTGTGCCACCACCTGGTCAGGCTCCACCTACCTTCTTTACTTTCATCTCACCCTCTGTCCTTACTTTCTCTCCTTTCCCTGTCTTGATTGGTTTATCCAAAGACTCACCACCAAACCAGTATTATATGCATTATGGCATTACAAGTTAAAGCAGTTTTTGGGTCTCGATCTGATATAGAAACTTTCATTCTGAAGAAAATGTGTTAAGAATTTGCAACCAAGTTACAAACACATTTTGAAACAGCAAGAACAACAACAACAAAAAACCAAACTGTATATATTGGGTAGAGGAAGAAATAGTGGGGGATAAATGGTGATGTACAAAGATTTGACTTATACACAAACACACAGTGTACAGATGATGTGTTGTAGAAATGTGAACCTGAAAGCTGCTGTATAATTTTGTTAACCAGTGTCACCCCAATAAGTTCAATACAAAAAGGAGAGGGGGAATTTGGATCCTGGATCCTTCTGTACTCTAAGGCACAGATTATATCCATCATCTGGTCACACTAATCTTGACTGGTTTTCCCAAACACGGCTGATTCTGGATAGCATGGGCCTGGTTGGCACCTCAGCTCTATGACAAACATGTTGGAAAATTATTAAAACACTTTTTTTTCTTCCCAAAAGTACCACAATTTTGATTGTGTTTTAGTTGCTTATAGCCATTCAAAAATGGCCATATTAATATCACTATATCCTAAATATACTGCTCATAAAAAATATGGAATATTTTAAAAGGAAGCAATAAAAACAAGAATCATTTGATTTTTTTTATTGAACAAGAACATCAGAAAAGCAAATGACTAGTCAAAAAAAGTTGCTCAATTATGCAAATGAATGCAAACTAACTGTATTTCATTGGTGGAAATGTACTGTACAAATAGCTGAAAGTACTAGAGTATCTGCATGTTTCCTGATCTCTTAATTTTTGTGAGCAGTGTAGTTCCATTTGCTTTTTATTGAAACTGTTCACAATCCATCCCAAACACTTTCTACTATTGACCATTTCATGAAATCCACAAAAGAACACATTCAGAGCTTAAATGTTCTGCCCTGAGATTTTGTGCAAGAGTATTAAGACCCCAAAGGCTGACCAGACAGGATTGACACAGACCTAACCCTTACAGAGAACTAGTTTAGTAGAATAGAGGCTTGTTTTTGTTTGTTTTTTTCTTTTTGAACATAACAGTTACACATGGTGTTGGTTACTTCATGTTTGGGAGGCTATTCTTGAGTTAACCACATGATGTTGGTTAAATAATTACTACTGAATACCCTTTAGCTTATCAATGCTCAAATACCTATCATTTAAGCCACACTACCAGATATAAAGGTATAAAAAAACCCAACTATCCAGAGGTACAGTAACATTCTTCATACCAAGGCTTGATAGACAGTTACAGGTAAAGCCCCTCCCACAGAGCTACCATCTGTATTACAGACATAGGCCAAATCTGGACATTAGTAGCTTTATTCTTCTCATTTTTATTTAGCCCTTTCCACTGTCATTGCTTTTTTTATCTACAACCTCAGAGAAAGTTCATATAAATCCATGATTTCATTTGGGCCACTTTATAATTGACTACTCTGATTCCCATAAGAAACTGGCCGTAAGTGAAATAGACAAAAGATGATGGTATTACTCAGGAAGAGGTCCAAAAGAATAAGAAGCAATGACTTTGGTCTATTCAATGTTATAAATTTTCAGTGTCAATTAACATTAGAATAAAAATAAATGCACTGCCATGTAAGGACAAAGTCAGCCCCCAAAGACTAGCAGATGGTCACACTTGTGTTCAGAGGTCTTAGCATCTGATCTTGCTGCTTCTTCTATGAACTTCTTGATGCCTTCTCACGTCCTCAGTGTACAAGATGCCTCCCGCCCAGAAAACGCTTTCTGAAGCACTGCTTTAGGGAGTGGCATGAATTCAGACAAGCCTATGAACCCGAAGAATATAGAATTTGCTTCTAGCTCTGGTTACATAGGTCTAGTTCTCTCTGATCTCTGGCATTCTGACTACTAGATTTACCTACAGACTGACCCCATAAGGCGAACCCAAGTTCTGTTAACTCCTTCAATACCAAAAGAGCCTTTCCCCTTCAGAGTTCTACCTCTGAAGTGTTTTTACTTTACTTCTACTCATGCAGGTCAGTTTAAATGTCCCTTCCAAGACTTACTCAGATCTCCTCTATGATAGACTCTCAAAACACTCTCTACGTTTAATATCCACCAAATAATCATGTCAACCAGCCTGTTCTTGACTTGAAGCTTATCTTTATGCCAGGAGGCAACATTCCTGAATTATTCTGGTTAAAGTTTCTATTTTGTTCACTTACCCACAGGTCACATCTTGAAAGAGGAGTGGGTAACCCCAGGATCCTGGCACCAGTAGCTTCAAGGTTAGGATTCTGGGAAACTACCAAAGTTAAGTAAAACAAAGACAATTCCAAGGAAAGAAGGCTGTGGGTATGTGTACAAATATACACACACACTCATTTCTTCAGTGAAAATGGGTTGGGAATCAGTGAGTGCCCGGAATGGAACAGAAGCCGAATGATTGGTTGGTTCCCCAAGTCTCCATGTAGGTGAGACAAAGCTGCAGACTGATGCCAGGCTGCACAGGGCCAGTGGCAAAGGGGGCTGCCTTAGTCCAAGTCATAGGCTCTTGCTTGATGACATCAGCAGACTCCTCACTAGTCCCACCCTTTCTACTCTTGCCCCCTACAATCTGTTTTCCTCCAACAGACAGGCTGTGCTTCCTAAAATGCACATCTCATCCCATCCCCCTATCCCAAATCCTCAACGGCTTTCCATTTCTCCCTTGATAAAGACCCAAATCCTGACCGTAACCTATGACTCCATGTATTTCTTGGCTTGCACTTACCTTTCCATCTCCATTTTTAATCATCTCTATAGTATAGCCATATCATTGAGGTACTTCATTCTCCCTGTGCTCCTTGACCTCTGGGCCTTTTCATGTACTGGTCCACCTGCCTGGATCACTCTTCTCCCCCACTCACTTAGCAACTTTTTATCAATCAGGGTAATGTGTCACAAACACAGCTAAGAAATGGCCAAATAGGATTCAAACCCAGAGTCTAGTTGCAGACCCCAAACTTCTAGCTTCAACATTTTAATAAAATTCAAGTTATTGATAGGGTTAAATCCATGCCAGCTCCATTGCAAAATACTTACAGCAGATAAGCACTTCAAACAAAGCTAAGAGTCAGATATGATGTCTGTGTTGAAATCATTTAATTACCAATTTAAACTTATGAAACATAAATTGGATTATAATAGATCTCAATGGGAAGCCTCCGTTTTGTTCTCCAGAGACAATAATTACAGTCACCAATAAAATGGCACCGAATGAGAAAATAGAGATTTCTATTGATGACTGGTGTTATGAAATGACTATTTAGTGTCAGGCATCTGGATTTCATTTGAGCTCCAACACTTACTTACCACCTGTATGATCTTTAAGTGTCTATTTTCTTTAATGCTCCATTTCCTCCTAGTGCTTTCATGATGGGACAATCACGGTGCCGTTTGGTTGCTCCGCTACTGCCCCACTATGAAAGCTAGAGCGCCCACTGGTGGGTGGGAGGGACCAGGTTGACCAGCACTGCAAAGGTGGACAGTTTTTATAAAATTATAGGTTCGCCATCGCGAATTTAACTGAATGTCTGCTATATGCCAGGCTCCTTGCCTGTGCTGTGTGTACATTTCCTCATTTAATGAGTCAGGTCTGTTGACTGTTTAATATTATCTGCATTATATGAGTTAGGAACCTAAAGGTCAAAGACATTAAAATAATCTGACCAGAGACAATAGCTCTTCAGAAGCATAGCTAGCATTTACATCTAGTTCTGCTTGACTTTAAATCTCTCTGACTTCAGCTGTACCACACTGGCTTGTAGACACAATGCATGAGGTTGCCCCACAGAATTTTGAGTTTTGAATGCAGAAATATATAGGAAGAGTAACCCGATGCCTGGTGAGCATTCGATGTTAGCTAAGTACGGATAGCAGCTAGAGTTTACAAAGTTTTCTATAAATTGTGTAATTGGTTCTTTAAAGCATAGACTAGGTATAGTAATGATTTAAAAGATGACTTTCAGGGGATCTCAATGTCAGAACTATTGATAACCTGTTATACTTATGGGATTCAATGGCAGCTACACAATTTACCCAGATAATTGCCTTCTTTTCTTTTCTTTATATTGTTATTTATTTATTTTAAGTGAGAGGAGGGGGGATAGCAAGACAGACTTCCAGATGGGCCCTGACTGGGATCCACCTGGCATCCTCGTCTGGGGCTGATAACCTGAATCAACTGAGCTATTTTTTGCACCTGAGGCTGACACGCTTGCACCCACCGAGATATCCTCAGTGCCTGTCACTTTTCTTGTGTACCTTGACCAGGAACCCGACCCAGGATGTCCATACACTGGGCCGATGCTCTATCCACTGACCAGGACCCTGAGAAAGCTTTCATGTGCAGCTCTAGAACAGACACTGTTGGGCCCCCCACATGTATTACGTTACCCTTTCCTATTTCAGTGCATGTGGGCTAAAATTTCAGCTGCCAGCACACGGGTATCTTGACTATGCATCTCTCTGTGACTCCAGAGCCTCTCTGCCATGTGCACTGCAGGCCCAAAGTCTCAAGGAATTAGTGCTCAGGAGCAGAAGCTCCCAAGTTATGACAAGTGGAAGTCGGTATATAAATAGTCCAAGTCCCTCATCTTTGGGTGGGATGACGCTGCAGCCATGTTCTTCTGTACTGTTTCCAGGGATCCACAGCTGGATCAAACTCAAGCTGCTCATCATGGAAACTGGCTAAAGAACATGGCTCTTTTTTAAAAAATAGAATAACCTATATTCATAAAGAACAGCTGTATATAGAAAGACTGTTAAAAGAACAAAACAAACTCAGAGAAACATTAATCAGAGTATTATTTCTTACAAGGAAACTAAAGCTCTAATATCTCAAAATCTTTTACAAAAGGAGACACCTTAATAAATTCTAGTTCAGGGTATTTTTATGCATATTACTTTTTTCTCTTTCTTTTTCCTTTTGATCTGCTTCTATTTTCAGCTTGACTTCTTCAGCTGTAAAAGCTCAGTTTCTTATTCTTTGCTTTCATAATCTCTTCCTTGATGGCAGCCACATCGATTTTCATTTTAGAAGAAGCTTCCTCAGGTGTCATGACTCAGTTTTCTTTAGGTCGAGTAAAATCTTTGTTTCTTTCCTCTTATCCATTAGTGAGAGCTTCTTACTTAGCCTTCATTGTTGTCATTGTCTGTCACTGTTCTGACTTTTCTTCAGAAGGTATTCACCACTAGCCGGTTAGTTCTTTATTAATCTGACTTCCTGGCTGCATGGTGGGAATGGTGTATATACTCTTTCCTATCAGGTTTTTGTTGTTGTTGTTCCTTGCATTTATTTACATATTTCTGCTTGAATTCCTTTAAGCCACTACAAGTTCCAATGGCTGAAACTGTGTTTTTCTGAACCATATAATGAGACGGTTTGTTTAGAGTGCCAATGCTTGTTCGTGTAAAGCATGCTTTCAAGTAAGCCTCTCTATACTTTGGGAATAAAGTTGCAAAACTGCCCTCCTTTAAGAGTCCTCTGGGATTGTCCTCTTTCAAAAAAAGCTGGTTCCTTCCAATCTCGGGAACAATGAAGAGTCCGACTCATCCCAGTTCTCCTGCTTCAACTTTCCGTTATCAAATTCTCTTTTCTCAGCCGCTGTGTCTGACCCTTTTGGAAGATGTCGTCTTCAAATTACTTCCCAGTGTACCAGAAGCAGAACGGCTGCTATTCATCTCCTTCCCTTTCCTTCCTCACTTTCCTCATTTACCTGCTAAACTACTTCCTGCATGGTCTTAGCCTTATAATTTGCCTCTTTGTGACTATAAAATAAGACAGATCCTTGATAACATTATACAGAGTGAAATAAGTAAATCAGAGAAAACCAAGAACTGCATGATTCCATACATTGGTGGGACATAAAAACGAGACCAAGAGACATGGACAAGAGTGTGGTGGTAAGGGGGGGGGGGAGAAAGGAGGGAGAAGAGGAGGGGGAGGGGAAGGGGCACAAAGAAAACTAGATAGAAGGTGACGGAGGACAATCTGACTTTGGGTGGTGGGTATGCAACATAATTGAATGACAAGATAACCTGGATATGTTTCCTTTGAATATATGTACCCTGATTTATTGATGTCACCCCATTAAAAATTAATAAAAATTAAAAAAAATAAGATATATCCTTTTAGTCAATCCCATTGGTGGAGTTTGAGGAGACTAAATGCAGAGTTCTCCTGTTTCTGCCAGGGTTCTGAAACAATATGGAGCCTGACCTGTGGTGGCGCAGTGGATAAAGCGTCGACCTGGAAATGCTGAGGTCGCCGGTTCGAAAGCCTGGGCTTGCATGGTCAAGGCACATATGGGAGTTGATGCTTCCAGCTCCTCCCCCCTTCTCTCTCTCTGTCTCTCCTCTCTCTCCCTCTCTGTCTCTCTCTCTCCCCATATCTCTCCTCTCTAAAAAAAAAAAAAAAAAAAAAAAAAAGTTATATGGAAGTAAATCCTATAGGGACCATAAATGTTTTTATTCCTGATCAATCTGATCTCATGCTGTAGGCAATAGCCATATCTATCCAGGGGCAAATGGCCCTTTTAACAGTGACTGTCAAAATGAAACCATTACTCACTCATTGTCAAATAGTCCTGAACAAGCATCTCCCACTCCTCCCAGGTCAGAGGCTGACCCCTATAGGAAATACGACAAGGAGAGCAGAAGAGAAAGCATGATCCTTTGGGGATATTACACTGATGGATGACAGAGGGGCTGGGAATATTTTTAGCCTTACTGGTCAGATATCTCTCCATCTCCAGGGGGTAGAGTGAGTCAAGAGACAAAGAGAAGTGAGCCACATTGTACTAACTGATACTAATCCACATGGAAGGAAACATTAAGAGTAGGGAAAACACATTTCTAATATATGTGCCAAAAAGGTTATATCCCATTAGTATGCAAAACAGCGCTTTAAAGCTTGATCCCAACATTTCTCTTTTTTTAATAGATAACTTTTAATCTAATGTCATTCAAAAAGATTCATTTAAAGTATAACTATTTCATTACTGAACACACCTATATTTCTTTAAATTTACCAAAAAAGTGATTAAAAACAAAGAGAGATTGTTTACATTGTTACTTAATCTGTTTTTGGCTTTAGAGTCAAAGCTGCCAGCTAAACCAAGTTTTATAATCTTAGTTCAAATCTTATTCTAGTAATGTGTCTCAAGGTCTGCCTATTAAAAAAAACATTATCAGAATCATAAATGAGCAAAACATTATAATTAAGAGTTACCTTACAAACAAAAATGCCCATCTATATCTTAAATGCTGACTCCAATATTTAAAATTATATTCAAAACAACTTGAGGTAATTGCTAAATCATTTAAAAACATTTTATCTGCTATAGCGTATACAAGTTAAGAATAGTTGATGATTTGTGATTTTATTTCATCATTAAACTTAGGAAGCTTCAAAGTATTTTAAGATATCAGATTCATTGATAAATTTTAGTACAATAGAAGACTTTAACATGTTAAAACAAAATTTTTTATATTAAGTAGACATTCTCCAAAATGCAAATAACCTATGTAAAAGCATTTTCATCTTATATTGTTTACTATTATAAATCTAACTGATCAGCATCATGTTAATATAATATATGTAGGTAGAGTTCAATTCAGAGTTTTTAACATCAGGTATCATATTGGAATCCATACAGCTCTCCTTGCAAGTCTTCCTCTCTGCCTTTGCTCATAAATACTTACAGGTTCCTTTGACCTAATTCAAGAGTCAGTTCTTGACTCAACCCCAGCACAGCCACCAGAGTCTTTTGAACGCACTGTTATTCTTGCGCATGACAAATTCAATTTTATCAATTTCTTCTACCATATTTTTGGTCTCTGATAATAGTGACTGTGTATTCATTATTCATGACCTTTTCCACACATTCTTTTCAGAACCAGACAACTAATAGGCAATCAATATACTTTTTCAATGATTATATAAGCCCTTTATGTAACTGAGAAAAATTATGTTATATCACTGGTTAACAGATATTAGACTGACTAGCCATAAGATAAAGCTAAATAAAAATATACTAATAAAGTAAGCATATTAAAGAATTTCTGTAAAATGTTAAATTGAGTTTGTTGCTCTTATAACCATGGTTCAATATTATTAGTTTAGTGATTACAGTTATGTATTCTGTAACAAATCAAAAGTATATATTCAATCCTGTACTTTATCCTCTGGCCAAGTTCTTGTTACAGTTAAGAGGGCTGTTCCACTCTGGTTGATACACATCAAGGGTTAACATCCAAACTAGAAGAACAAACATAAGCAGAAGATATGCATACCTCCGCCTCCCTCTCATTCTACTGTTTCCAGCATGCTGAGTGAGGTTTGCAGTTCCAATTCTCGCCCAAGGCCAAGAGGACAGTCTGGCTGTAGAAATCTGTAAATAGTTACATGAAGCAAAAATCCTAATTTATAAGTTACTTACTAGCTTTAGTGCTTGTAACAACCAACAGATTGGACTCCAACCTTTAGATGTACCAGCTCCAAGCAGTGTATAGCCTTCAAATAGTTATCTGAACAAAATATGCTAATTCCCCTCAGCAAAGAACTCTCAACCTCCTCCTTTTGATTCCTCTGATCTATTTTTGTTTATTTACTCTCCTTCCCCCTCCTTTTAAAAACCCCTGCCTTTACCAAAGAATAACATGGGTTTTTGAGGACAGAGTCCTCCCATCTTCTCAGGTGGCCAGCACTCAAATAATCCTCTTTCTTTTATATTACATGGCACCTATGCCATGCAATAGGTTTTCATGGCAACAGTCAACCAGACCTGCGGTCATTTTTCCAGTTTTAATTAGAGATAGTCATATAAGCAAGATAGCTAGTTTGAGCACATACCATTTAACTTTATTATGTATAAACTATCTCTTCTATATTAAATACCACAAAACTCTGGGAGTCTCAATTGAATATTTACCCAGGAATATTTAGACATGACTCTGATTATTTTATTCTTTTATTTAGCCAATCAAGTTTATAAATAAGATATATGAGTAGAATGTAAATTTATTTCACCTATACATGTATTGCTCTAAAACATTTGGATCTCTCTTTGGTCAAAATTGAAGAGTACAGGGCACTTAAGACACTCATCAGATATGTGTTTCCCAAATGTTGAACCTTTCTTTGTATAATATTTAGCCCAGAGTTTAGGGAAATACTATCTAATTTTTAGGTCTTCTACTTATTCATTGTTTAATGGTATTAAGTTTTTTAAGGTAATCACCATGTTATTTAAATGCTAGTTGTTATCTTTGAAGAGTTTTGGCAAAGAGATTGTTACTTGTTGAATTTTGTATGGGAATTAATACAATAATAATTCCAAGAGTACAAAGTCATTATTAAGTGACGTCAGAGAAATGGCGCCATGAGGAGCGCGACCGACAAATCTCCCCAAAATTTCAACAAGTTCATTAACCAGAGACAAAAAAACCTATCTTTGGAGCGTCTGGGAGTTCCACACACTGAAGGCGAAGGTAGGGTCGAGCGAAAAATTGACTAAATATATAATCAACCCTGAAGGAAATAAGTCAGACAAAAAAATACTCTGCCTTCCTCACTAACCTGAGCAAAGGATGCTTTCACTTGGAACTGAGAGTCAGGGGGATCTAAGGGTGTGAAGGAGGCTAGGCTGCGGCACGGACATTCATTCAAGCCGAGGAAAGAGTGTGCCTGTGGTGAATCAGCCCACGAGAGCAAACGCATGCACCACGAGCAGCAGCTGCCAGCGTGCAGGGAGTACACCAAAGCGAACTTCCCTACAACCTAGATTCTCTGGGCAGGCGGGGTGCCTCACCCAGCCATTCAAGATAACAATCAAGTGCTGGAAATGGGGTGTGCTGGTAGCTTGCAGTCCTTTCTGTAGCAGAACAGTGGATCCAATCGCTGAAATTAGCTTAACCCATAGTCTGCTCACCTCCCAACTGACCTATGTGGCTGTAATTGACAAGATCTCTCTCAGTTCAGTGATCTAAGACAAGAGGCGTGATATTTTTTAGTGCCTCTTGCTAAAGGGGTGAGGACAACTTCTGATTGGCAGAGCTTTCATACTCAGGGATATACGCTAAAAAGAGGGACTTGACAGATGTTAAGACATCCTGTACTGCAGGCAGCAACTAAGGCATCTTCTTTCCAGCCAAAACAGGTTACAAAGTGTGGAAAGCCTGGGAGAGTGGTCCCACAGAGTACTAAGTGTGCTGAACAAGCCTGGAGGCTCATAGAAAGTCACCTTAAGAGCAATTGGTTCCCAGCCCCGCCTGATTACGCTGGTGGCTCTGACTGCCAGAGCCTTACCCAGAGCCCTGCGTTGAGTGGGGATAGAGTGGGGATTTGCCAGCTCTTTGAGCCTCTTACTCCCCAGGCAGAGGCAGCGGCAGCCTCATAGCTGGATCATCAGGCTGCTAATTCAGGAAGGAGAGACTAGGAGAGAGGCTCTGGGAAAATGGACTCTCTCATTGTCGAAGCCTGCAAATGCTAACAAGCCTTGACTACCAATGAGACTGAAGCCTAATATATGACATCGCCTTAGAGTCTCACCAACTGCAAATCTCTACCTAAGTGTGACACAGGGGCAGAGCCTGGGGTACAGAGTCACCGACCAGGAAGAGGGAAAGGAAAGAAAAAGGAAGAAGTTAACCTCTCAAAATCAAGAAAAATCCACAGACTTTATAACTTGTTCCACTATTTTTTTGTTTCTTTCATCTTCTTGCCTTTATTATTATTATTATTTCTATTTCCTCCACCTTGGTCCTTCTATTCTCTGCCCATTTATTCTGTCTTCTTCTTGACCTATACTACCCATAAGTGTTACATTTTATTTCTTTTCTTCTTCCTTACTCTCCATGAGGGTTACACTCCAAAACCCTTAACTCTCTCTATTTTTTTTTTCTTTTTTCTTCTTTTCCTTCTCCCCTTTTTCTTATTTCTCCCTATTAGTTTCTTCTTTTCTGCTTTTACTTTTCTTCTCATTCAATCCTCAATCACGAACAAATTATTTAATTTGGGACTCAAGTTTTTTGTGGCATTTTGGGTGCTTTTTACCTTGCTTTTTAACTCATTAGCATTACTCCCAACCCAGGATCTCCATTCTATTTAGATTTTCCTCCACTTAATACAATAGTTATTTTTTCCCCTTTTTCCTGTTTTCCTCTTATCCCTCTCATTATATCTTAGTCGACCATCACTTACAAGCAAATCATTTTATACTTGACCCAAATTTTTCCTTTTTTGCATTTTGTGGGTCCCTACTTCCTTTTTTGCCCCTTGAACACTTCCCCCGAACTCAGGCCCTCCATTATAGGCAGTTTTTGTTCCATTTAGCATAATATAATTCAGTTCATCATGATATTTTCCTAAGGAGGAGGGGAGAGGAGGGGAAGAAAAGGAAAAAAGGGGGGGGAATAATAAATTATTATTGGGTTTTTTTGTGTGTTTTTTTTTTCCAAAAATTTTTTCCATTTTTTTCTACTTTTTATTCTTTATTAATTTTCATTACTGCTATTAACAAGACCACCCTCAGATGCCATTAAGAAAAGGAAATTGAATATCATGGATACAAAAGATACAGAAGTAGCCCAGATAGATGTGGAAAAATCTATGGAGAAAAAAATTAATATATTGGAAACCTTGGAGCTAAACGACAGAGAATTTAAAATAGAAATCCTAAAAATACTCAGAGATATACAAGAAAATACAGAAAGGCAATTTAGAGAGCTCAGAAAACAGCTCAACGAACACAAAGTATATATTACCAAGGAAATTGAAACTATAAAAACAAATCAAACAGAGATGAAAAACTCAATTCATAAACTGAAAAACAAGGTAACAAGCTTAGCTAATAGAACAGGCCAGATAGAAGGTAGAATTAGTGACATAGATGACAAGCAACTTCAGGCACAACAGAGAGAAAAAGAGAGAGACTCAAAAATTTTAAAAAATGAGAAAGCCCTACAGGAATTGTCCGACTCCATCAAAAAGAATATCATAACAATAATAGGTATATCAGAGGGAGAAGAGAGAGAAAATGGAGTGGAGAATATATTCAAACAAATAATATATGAGAACTTCCCAAGCCTGTGGAAAGAACTAAAGCCTCAAATTCAAGAAGCAAACAGAGTTTTCTTAACCACAACAAACCTACTCCAAGGCACAAAATATTAAAAATGGTACAAACCAACAACAAAGAAAAAATTCTCAAGGCAGCCAGGGAAAAGAAGAATACAACATATAAAGGAAAGCTTATTAGATTATCATCAGATTTCACAGCAGAAACTCTATAAGCTAGAAGAGAGTGGACCCCAATATTTAAAGTCCTGAAAGAGAGGTACTTTCAGCCAAGAATACTATACCCATTCAAAGCTATCCTTCAAATACAAAGGAGAAATAAAAATATTCACAGATACAGAAAATATGAGGGAATTTATCATCAGAAAACCCCCACTCCAGGAAATACTAAAGGGGGTTTAAACAAAACAAAACCACAAGTAAAACCTCCACCAAGAACACAATAAAATCAAATTTAAACTGTGACAACAAAAGCAAAAAAAAAGGGGAGAGGATGGAAATTAACAGTAGCAAAGGACGATGAAGTGCAGAAACACTCATAAGATAGGGTACTACAATGAATATGGTAGGTACCCTTTTCATTACTTAATGGTAGCCACCCTTGAAAAAACCACCACAGAAGCACATGACTTAAAAAACATAGCAACAGAGAGACAAGATGGCGCTGGAGTAGGCGGACGTACCAGCATCTACCTCCCAGAACCAAAGTGTATTACAAACTAATTTTATGAACTTTCAGCTGGAAAAACCAACTTTGGACTAAACTAAAAGGACTCCTCAACCCAGGAACGCTGAAGAAGCCACACAGAGACTGGTAGGAAAAGCGGAAATGCGGAGAGGGCTGCCCAGCTTCTCGGAGCAAACGGCAGCAAGGAGAGACTCGCGTGGCGGGAAGTGAGTTTAGCAGAGGGGAAAGGGTCCTGAGCCCCAGGAACAAAGCCCCAGCCTGCAGCCCCAGAGCCCAGAAGAAGCATAAGGACAGTATTTAGCTGGAAACAAGTCAGGATACTGTTTGTGAGAGAGTCTGATTTCTCAGACCCAGGATCCTTCTTAAAGGGACCACGCAGAATATCTCTCTCACAAACACTCACCCGGGGCTCCTGGGGAAGGAGAGAGAGGGGAGAGAACCACAGTAACAGGAAGAGAGTGCAATCTAGGAGGCATAGGGAGAAATATTTTGGGAGATAGCCACCCTAACCCCTGGGACGAGTCACTTCCCAAAGCTGAAGTGAATATTTCCCCCGGAAACAGCAATACCAGCAAAGGGAAGCAGGAGAACAGCCAAACAAGCTCCCCCGCAGCATTCAGAGCAGAGTTGCATAGAAGGAGGGAGCTTTCGGGTCTACAGTAGTGAGTCTTAGGGTCCGAGCTGCAACGCCCCCACACACATGGCTGAGGACGTGCCGGAGGGTGGGCGGCAG
The DNA here is from genome assembly GCF_036850765.1 of Saccopteryx bilineata. Lineage (NCBI taxonomy): Eukaryota > Metazoa > Chordata > Mammalia > Chiroptera > Emballonuridae > Saccopteryx > Saccopteryx bilineata. Next base: position 94,197,946 of record NC_089496.1, read on the forward strand.
AGGGAGACAAAAGCGCAAATCTGCTGGCAGGGGTGGAAGCCGGCTGGCCACCACTGGGCTCAGGTGTGAGCTCAATCTTGCCCGGCTAGGGAGAAGGGGGCGTGCAAAAGCGGCCAAGCTCAGGTGCCGGCAGCCTGTAATCCAGCCTCCGGGAGAAGGGCGGGAAACCCGGAAAGAGTAGAAACCAGCCCCGGAGCAAGGGCAGAGGAGCACATCCATGTCCCGCCCGTGAAACCCAGGCTTGCGGTCTGATGTGGTAGCCGGCTCCTCCCGCGGGGGTGGAGCCAAAAGCCCAGAAGAGGCGGAGTTCCGCTACAGAGCTGAGCTTGGGCAAGCAGCCCTGCCTGGTGGTAGAGCCAAGGCTAGCAGCTGTTCCTTGAGAGGGATCATCCTGCAAAGGCAGGGAGAAAGCTCGGAAATAGGCGGAGACCTGCAGCTGAGCAAAGGTGCTTGCCAGTGCCCTCAGGACCGAGCATAATGTCACACACGGGGGCAGGGCAAAGGCCAAGGCCACCAACCCTTGTGCACCCGAGCACGTGATCACAGCCACTCCCATGAAGAGAAAATGCGGAGGCAGAGAAATACAACACAAATAAACCAAGAGAAATCCCCAGAAAAGGACCTAAGTAAATCAGATATAACCAAATTGCCAGATGCAGAGTTTAAAATAACGATTGTTAGGATGCTCAAAGATATTAGAACCACCATAGATGGCCATTATGAAAACCTAAATAAAGAGATAACAAATATAAAAAAGGACATTGAAACAATAAAAAAGAATCAGACAGAAATGACAAATACAATATCTGAAATAAAGAATACAATGGAAGGAATTAAAAGCAGGATGGATGAAGCAGAGAATCGAATCAGTGAGTTAGAGGACACAATAAATAAAGGCATGGAAGCAGAGCAGAAAAAAGAAAAGAGACTCAAAAAGTCTGAGGAAACTCTAAGAGAGCTCTGTGACAACATGAAGAGAAATAATATCCGCATCATAGGGGTTCCTGAAGAAGAAGAGAAAGAACAAGGGATAGAGACTTTGTTCAAACATATTATAGCGGAAAACTTCCCCCAATTAAGACAGGAAAACGTTTCACATGTTCAGGAAGCACAGAGAACTCCATTAAGGAGAAACCCAAAGAAACCAACACCAAGACACATCATAATTAAATTACCAAAGCTAAATGATAAAGAGAAAATATTAAAAGCTGCTAGAGAAAAAAAGACTATCACCTACAAAGGAGCCCCCGTAAGGATGACTTCTGACTTCTCAACAGAAACACTTGAGGCCAGAAGGGAATGGCAAGAAATATTCAAAGTAATGCAGAACAAGAACCTACAACCAAGACTACTTTATCCAGCAAGGCTATCATTTAAAATTGAAGGAGAAATAAAAAGCTTTACAGACAAAAAAAAAACTCAAGGATTTCACTGCAACCAAACCAAGGCTGCAAGAAATGCTAAGGGACCTGTTGTAAACAGATCAAGGAAAAAAAAGAATATAGCAAAAGAGAAAAACAGTTTTAAAGAAAAAAAATGGCAATAAACAATTACATATCAGTAATAACCTTAAATGTTAATGGATTAAATGATCCGATCAAGAGACATAGGGTAGCTGTGTGGATAAGAAAACAGGACCCATACATATGCTGTCTACAAGAGACACACCTTAAATCAAAAGATGCACTCAGACTGAAGATAAAAGGATGGAAAAAAATATTTCACGCAAATGGAAATGAAAAAAAAGCTGGGGTAGCAATACTTATATCAGACAAAATGGACTTTAGAACAAAGACCATAGTTAGAGATAAAGAAGGTCACTACATAATGATAAAGGGAGCAATCCAAAAGGAAGATATAACCATTATAAATATCTACGCACCTAATATAGGAGCACCTAAATATATAAAGCAGACTTTGATAGACTTAAAGGGCGAGATCAACAGCAATACTATAATAGTAGGAGATTTCAATACCCCATTAACATCATTAGATAGATCCTCAAGAAAGAAAATTAACAAAGAAACAGCAGACTTAAAGGACATATTAGATCAACTCGATTTTATAGATATCTTCAGAACCTTTCACCCTAAAACAGCAGAATATACATTCTTTTCAAGCGCTCATGGTACATTCTCTAGAATAGACCACATGTTAGGGCACAAAAGCGGGCTCAACAAATTTAAGAAGATTGAAATCATATCGAGCACTTTCTCTGATCACAATGGCATCAAACTAGAAATCAATCACAATAGAAAAATTGAAAAACATTCAAACACTTGAAAACTAAATAGCACGTTATTAAACAATGAATGGGTTAACATTGAGATCAAAGAAGAAATTAAAAAATTCCTAGAAACAAACGATAATGAGCATACATCAACTCAAAATTTATGGGACACAGCAAAAGCAGTCCTGAGAGGGAAGTTTATAGCATTACAGGCATACCTCAAGAAGCTAGAAAAAGTTCAAATAAACAAATTAACCCTGCATCTAAAAGAACTAGAAAAAGAACAGCAAGCAAAGCCCAGAGCTAGTAGAAGGAAGGAAATAATAAAGATCAGAGCAGAAATAAATGACATAGAGGCTAAAGAAACAATACAGAGGATCAATGAAACCAGAAGCTGGTTCTTTGAAAAGGTAAACAAGATCAATGAACCTTTAACAAGACTCACCAAGAAAAAAAGAGAGAGGACTCAAATAAATAAAATTAGAAACGAGAGTGGAGAAATAACAACTGACACAACAGAAATACAAAATATTGTAAGAAAATACTATGAAGAACTGTATGCCAAAAAACTAGGCAACCTAGATGAAATGGACAAATTCCTTGAATCATATAATCTTCCAAAAATTAATCTGGAAGAATCAGAAAACCTAAACAGACCAATTACAACAAATGAGATTGAAACAGCTATCAAAAAACTCCCCAAAAAGAAAAGTCCTGGCCTGATGGCTTCACAAGTGAATTCTACCAAATATTCAAAGAAGAACTAACTCCTATCCTTCTCAAGCTATTTCAAAAAATTCAAGAGGAAGGAAGACTTCCAAACTCCTTTTATGAGGCGAGCATAATTCTGATTCCAAAACCAGGCAAAGACAACACAAAAAAAGAAAATTATAGGCCAATATCCCTGATGAATATAGATGCAAAAATCCTCAATAAAATATTAGCAAACCAGATCCAGCAATATATGGAAAAAATCATACACCATGATCAAGTAGGATTTATTCTTGGGAGGCAAGGCTGGTACAATATTCGCAAATCAGTCAATGTGATTCATCACATAAACAAAAGAAAGGAGAAAAACTACATGATAATTTCAATAGATGCAGAAAAAGCATTTGATAAAGTCCAGCACCCATTCATGATCAAAACTCTCAGCAAAGTGGGAATACAGGGAACATACCTCAACATGATAAAGGCCATCTATGACAAACCCACAGCCAACGTCATACTGAATGGGCAAAAATTAAAAGCAATCCCCTTAAGATTGCAGGAACAAAGCAGGGGTGCCCCCTTTCACCACTCTTATTCAACATAGTTCTGGAAGTCCTCGCCACAGCAATCAGACAAGAAAAAGAAATAAAAGGCATCCAAATTGGAAAAGAAGAAGTAAAATTATCATTATTTGCAGATGACATGATATTGTATATAGAAAACCCTAAAGTCTCAGTCAAAAAACTTCTAGACCTGATCAAAGAATTTGGCAAAGTGGCAGGATATAAAATCAATACTCAGAAATCAGAGGCATTTTTATATACTAATAATGAACTGTCAGAAAGAGAAATCAGGGAATCAATCCCCTTTACCATTGCAACCAAAAAAATAAAGTACCTAGGAATAAATCTAACCAAGGAGATTAAAGACTTGTACTTGGAAAATTATAAAACATTGATAAAAGAAATCAGGGAAGATACGAATAAGTGGAGGCATATACCGTGCTCATGGTTAGGAAGAATAAACATCATTAAAATGTCTATTATTACCCAAAGCAATTTATAAATTCAATGCAATGCCAATGAAAATACCAATGACTTACTTCAAAGACATAGAACACATATTCCAAAAATTTATATGGAACCAAAAAAGAACACGAATAGCCTCAGCAATCCTGAAAAGGAAGAAAAAAGTGGGAGGTATCACACTTCCAGATATCAAGTTATATTATAAGGCCATTGTACTCAAAACAGCATGGTACTGGCATAAGAACAGGCACATAGATCAATGGAACAGAACAGAGAACTCAGAAATAAACCCACAGCTCTATGGACAACTGATATTTGACAAAGGAGGTAAGACAATACAATGGAGTAAAGACAGCCTCTTCAACAAATGGTGTTGGGAAAACTGGACAGCTACCTGCAAAAAAATGAAACTAGACCACCAACTTACACCACTCACAAAAATAAACTCAAAATGGATAAAAGACTTAAATGTAAGCCGTGAAACCATAAGCATCTTAGAAGAAAACATAGGCAGTAAGCTCTCTGACATCTCTCGCAGCAATATATTTGCTGATTTGTCTCCACAGGCAAGTGAAATAAAAGAGAGGATAAACAAATGGGACTTTATCAAACTAAAAAGCTTCTGCACAGCTAAAGACAATAAGAACAGAATAAAAAGACAAACTACACAATGGGAGAATATATTTGACATAGCGTCTGACAAGGGGTTAATAACCAAAATTTATAAAGAACTTGTAAAACTTAATACCAGGAAGACAAACAATCCAATCCAAAAATGGGCAAAAGAAATGAATAGACACTTCTCCAAAGAGGACACATAGATGGCCAATAGGCATATGAAAAAATGTTCAACATCACTAATGATTAGAGAAATGCAAATTAAAACCACAATGAGATATCACCTCACACCAGTCAGAATGGCGCTCATCAATAAAACAACACAGAATAAGTGCTGGCGAGGATGTGGAGAAAAGGGAACCCTCCTGCACTGCTGGTGGGAATGCAGACTGGTGCAGCCACTGTGGAAAACAGTATGGAGATTCCTCAAGAAATTAAAAATCGAACTGCCTTTTGACCCAGCTATACCACTGTTAGGAATATACCCCAAGAACACCATAGCACTGTTTGAAAAGAAGAAATGCTCCCCCATGTTTATGGCAGCATTGTTCACAATAGCAAAGATTTGGAAACAGCCCAAGTGTCCATCAGAGGACGAGTGGATTAAAAAGCTTTGGTATATATATACTATAGAATACTACTCAGCCATAAGAAATGATGACATAGGATCTTTTACAACAACATGGATGGGCCTTGATAACATCATACTGAGTGAAAGAAGTAAATCAGAAAAAAATAAGAACTATATGTTTCCATACATAGGTGGGACATAAAGATGAGACTCAGAGACATGAACAACAGTGTTGGGGATACAAGGTGGGGGGAGGAGAGGGAGGGGGTTGGGGGAGGGGAGGGGCACAAAGATCATGGCTTTTCAGCATTTGCCATATTCCCCCCTTAATCTATAGACAGACAGCAAATATTTACGTATGGTGTTTCCACTATAAAGACTGCTGTCTTAGGGACAAATGCTGATAAACTATTTCAGCAGTTCCTCCTTCTTCAAAGACTTATATGTAAACATAGAGCTCCATGTTTCATAGGACATACTCAAGCTCACTCCATGCTCCCTGGAGCTTTAGCACAAGGGAATGCCCCCCCCCCTTTTTTTTAGTATTTTTTCTTTTATTTATTTATTTTTTGTATATTTCTGAGGATGCGGATGGGGAGGCAGTCAGACAGACTCTTGCATGCGCCTGACTGGGATCCACCTGGCATGCCTACTGGGGGGAATGCTCTGCCCATCTGGGATGTTGCTCTGTTACAAACAGAGCCATTCTAGTGACTGGGGCGGAGGCCATGGGGCCATCCTTAGTGCCCAGGGTGGATTTGCTTCGGTGGAGCCTTGGCTGCAGGCAGGAGGAGAGAGACGAAGAGGAAGGAGGGGGGGAGGAGTGGAGAGGTAGATGGGCGCTTCTCCTGTGTGCTCTGGCCAGGAATCGAACCCGGGAATCCTGCACACCAGGCCAATGACTCCGACGGGTCTACCATATCATGCTTTTTACTTAAAAAACAAAACAAAACATTTCTTTTGAATGCTGATGAACAGGAGACACCAAATCTTTTTCGCCTGCAAACTACTACCTTCTTTATTAGATCTAGCTAATAACACTGTTCTGTCTCTTTTCCAAATAGCTCCAGATATATGGAAAAGATTTATATAGGCGGATGGGGATCCTCAAACCCCTCAGTGAGATCTTCTGAGAATGGCTTTTAAGATACCTAGAGCCTGACCTGTGGTGGCGCAGTGGATAAAATGTCGACCTGGAAATGCTGAGGTCGCCGGTTCGAAACCCTGGGCTTGCCTGGTCAAGGCACATATGGGAGTTGATGCTTCCAGCTCCTCCCCCCTTCTCTCTCTCTCTCTCTCTCTCTCTCTGTCCTCTCTAAAAAGGAATAAATAAAATAAAAAAAATTATATAAAAAAAAAGATACCTAGAGGCAGAAAAAGCCCAATAGAGATCAGGGGAACTACCAGCTTTTAGGATAAACCCTTAAAGGCTCCAACACCCCAAAGGGGTCTCATAGGATGCCATCTGGGTCCTGCTTCAATAGTGGAAAGGAAGGTCATTGAGCTAAAGCCTGCCAGGCTTACACGCCTCTGCTGTGAGGAAACAGGGACACTGGAAGGTAGGCTTCCCCCTCGCTCCCCTAAGGGAGGGTTCAGTCTCTTCCAGCCCTGCTCCAGCCACCTATGACCTAATCTTGCCCAGAAAGCTGGAGTTTGCTACTGAAGGCTGAAGGTGCCCAGGGCCGTCGGCCCCATCTACGACACTGTGGACGAGCCTAGGGTATTTCTTCCAAGAAGCAGGTAAACTGATCTCATTCGCACAAGGGCCACTTAACTATGTGTTGCCTGAATAGTCAGGTTTTTTATTCTTCCCTCAAAGATCTCTGTTGTGGGTGTTGATAGTCCTATTTTCTGCTGCTTTGCTTAATATATAGTGTTTCCTTTATCCCTCCTACCTCAATGCCCCACTCATATTTCAGGCTGGGACCTACTCCTAATTTAGAGCTCTCTTTCCTCCTTTTGCCAACTTGTATTAAGAATTTACCTTTGCCACCCAGCTTAGTGTATCCCAAGGTTCTCTTTACCAGGCCACAGTTGCAAAGCTCCAGGGAAAAGCAACCTGGTCTCAACTCTCCAGGCAGAGGAGAACAGAAGCTCCATATCCACGCATGCTGCAAATGGCTTTTTCCAGTCTACCTGAATCATTACCAGCTAGAAGCAGCGGTCATTGGGACTTGGACATGAGCTGCAAAGTATAGAATGGTGACAACAATTCCAGTGCCATGCGGACTTTTCCTGTGGGGAAATTTCCTGGACTCCTGCTCCCTGTGACAGCTCCTAACAGACTGAACTGTGGTTGGGTTGCATTTTTCAGGGATTTGGCATGGTGATAGGGACAACTTGGACTTGGGGAACATGTTAAGGACACTACTCTTTTAGGGATTCTTGCTGTATTGGCCAAGAGTTTGCTTAAAGGCTTTTAATCACTGTAAAAAAATAAAGGACTGGATGAAGAAGATGGGGCACATATACATCATGGTATATTATTCAGCTAGGAGAAATGGTGACATCGGATCTCTTATAGAGGAATGGTGGAGTCTTGGTAGCATTGTGTGGGATGAAATAAGCGAATCAGAAAAAAACAGGAACTGCAGGATTCCATACATTGGTGGGACATAAAAGCGAGACTAAGAGGCATGGACAGGAGTGTGGTGGCTATCGGGGTGGGGGGAGGGAAGGAGGGAGAGGGGGAGGGGGAGGGGTACAGAGAGAACTGGATGGAGGGTGGCAGAGGATGATCTCTCTTCGGGTGATGGGTATGCAACAGAACTAAATGACAAGATAACCTGGAAATGTTTTCTTTGAATGTATGTACCCTGATTTATTGATGTCACCCCATTAAAATAAAAATTTATTTATTAAAAAAAAAAGATAGCAACAGAGGAAAGAAGTATGGAATACAAACAAACAAAAACAAATGATAGAAAAACAAAAGAGAAGAATCAAACAAGATACAAAACTAACAGAAAGCAAATATAAAATGGCAATAGGGAACCCACAAGTGTCAATAATTGTACTAAATCTAAATGGATTAAACTCACCAATAAAGACACAGAGTAGCAGAATGGATTAAGAAAGAAAATCCAACTGTATGCTGCCTACAAGAAACTCATCTAAGCAACAAGGATAAAAACAAATTCAAAATGAAAGGCTAGAAAACAATACTCCAAGCAAATAACATCCAAAAAAAGCAGGTGTAGCAATATTCATATCTAATAATACTGACTACAAGACAGAAAAAGTACTCAGAGACAAAAATGGTCATTTCATAATGATTAAGGGGATACTGGATCACAAAGACATAGCAATCCTTAATATATATGCACCAAACCAAGGTGCACCAAAATATATAAGACAGCTACTTATTGACCTAAAAACAAAAACTGACAAAAGTACAATTATACTTGGAGACCTCAATACACCGATGATGGCTCTAGATCGTTCATCCAAATAGAAAATCAATAAAGATATATTGGCCTTAAATGAAACACTAGAGCACCTGGATATGATAGACATCTACAGGAAACTTCATCCCAAAGTGACAGAGTATACATTTTTCTCTAGTGTACATGGAACATTCTCAAGAGTTGACCATATGTTGGGCCACAAAAATAACATCAGCAAATTCAGAAAAATTAAAATTGTACCAAGCATATTTTCTGATCAAAAAGCCTTGAAGCTAGAATTCAACTGCAAAAAAGAGGGAAAAAAACCCACAAAAATGTGGAAGCTAAACAACATACTCTTAAAAAATGAATAGGTCAAAGAAGAAATAAGCGCTGAGATCAAAAGATATATACAGACAAATGAAAATGACAATACGACATAGCAGAATCTCTGGGATGCAGCAAAAGCAGTAATAAGAGGGAAGTTCATATCACTTCAGGCATATATGAACAAACAAGAGAGAGCCCAGTGAAGCACTTAACTTCACACCTTAAGGAACTAGAAAAAGAAGAACAAAGACAACCCAAAACCAGGCAAAGAAAGGAAATAATAAAAATCAGAGCAGAAATAAATGAAATAGAGAACAGAAAAACTGTAGAAAAAATTAATAGAACAAGGAGCTGGTTCTTTGAAAAGATCAACAAAATTGACAAACCTTGACAAGACTCACCAAGGAAAAAAGAGAAAGGACTCATATAAACAAAATCCAAAATGAAAGAGGAGAAATCACCACAGACATCATAGATATACAAAGAATTATTGTAGAATACTATGAAAAACTATATGCCACCAAATTCAACAATCTAGAAGAAATGGATAAATTCCTAGAACAATACAACCTTCCTAGACTGAGTCATGAAGAAGCAGAAAGCCTAAACAGACCAATTAGCAGGGAGGAAATAGAAAAAACTATTAAAAACCTCCCCAAAAATAAAAGTCCAGGCCCAGACGGTTATACTAGTGAATTCTATCAAACATTCAAAGAAGCCTTGGTTCCTGTTCTACTCAAAGTCTTCCAAAAAATTGAAGAAGAAGAAATTCTTCCAAACACATTTTATGAGGCCAACATAACCCTCATACCGAAACCTGGCAAGGATGTCACAAAAAAAGAATATTATAGACCAATATCTCTAATGAATACAGATGCTAAAATACTAAACAAAATACTGGCAAATCAAATACAACAACATATTAAAAAAATAATACATCATGATCAAGTGGGATTCATCCCAGAATCTCAAGGATGGTTCAACATACGTAAAACAGTTAACGTAATACACCATATCAACAAAACAAAGAACAAAAACTACATGATCTTATCAATAGATGCAGAAAAGGCATTTGATAAAATACAACACAACTTTATGTTTAAGACACTCAAAAAATGTGTATAGAAGGAAAATATCTCAACATGATAAAGGCCATATATAATAAACCATCAGCCAACATCATATTAAATGGCCTAAAACTGAGGACTTTTCACCTTAAATCAGGAACAAGTCAGGGTTGTCCTCTTTCTCCACTCTTATTTAATGTGGTGCTAGAAGTTCTGGCCAGAGCAATCAGACAAGAGAAAGAAATAAAAGGCATCCATATTAGAAAAGAAGTAAAGATATCACTTTTTGCAGATGATATGATCCTATACATCGAAAACCCGAAAGACTCCATAAAAGGATTACTAGAAACAATAAACCAATACAGTAAGGTCGCAGGATACAAAATTAACATACAAAAGTCCATAGCCTTTCTATATGCCAACAATGAAATATTAGGAAACAAACTCAAAAAAATAATCCCCTTCATGATTGCAACAACAAAAAAATAAAATACCTAGGAATAAACATAACAAAGAATGTAAAGGACCTATATAACAAAAACTACAAAGCATTGTTAAAAGAAATAAAAAAAGATACACTGAGATGGAAAAATATTTCTTGTTCTTGGATAGGAAGAATAAATATAATTAAAATGGCCATATTACCCAAAGCAATTTATAAATTTAATGCAATTCCCATCAAAATTCCTATGACTTTTTTAAAGAAATGGAACAAAAAATCATCAGATTTATATGGAACTATAAAAAACCCCGAATAGCCAAAACAATCCTAAAGAAAAAGAATGAAACTGGGGGCATTACAATACCTGACTTCAAACTGTATTATAGGGCCACAACAATAAAAACAGCATGGTATTGGCAGAAAAATAGACGCTCAGACCAATGGAACAGAAATGAAAGCCCAGAAATAAAACCACATATATATGGTCAAATAATTTTTGATAAAGGGGCCAACAACACACAATGGAGAAAAGAAAGCCTCTTCAACAAATGATGCTGGGAAAACTGGAAAGCCACATGCAAAAGAATGAAACTCGACTACAGCTTGTCCCCTTGTATGAAAATTAATTCAAAATGGATCAAAGACCTAAATATAAGACCTGAAACAATAAAGTACATAGAAGAAGACATAGGTACTAAACTCATGGACCTGGGTTTTAAAGAGCATTTTATGAATTTGACTCCAAAGGCAATAGAAGTGAAGGCAAATATAAATGACTGGGACTACATCAGACTAAAAAGTTTTTGCTCAGCAAGAGAAACTGACAACAAAATAAACAGACAGCCAACTAAATGGGAAATGATATTTTCAAACAACAGCTCAGATAAGGGCCTAATATCCAAAATATACAAAGAACTCATAAAACTCAACAACAAACAAACAATCCAATAAAAAAATGGGAAGAGGACATGAACAGACACTTCTCCCAGGAAGAAATACAAATGGCCAACAGATATATGAAAAGATGCTCATCTTCATTAGTTATTAGAGAAATGCAAATCAAAACTGCAATGAGATACCACCTGATACCTGTTAGATTAGCTATTATCAACAAGACAGGTAATAGCAAATGTTGGAGAGGCTGTGGAGAAAAAGGAACCCTCATTCACTGTTGGTGGGAATGTAAAGTAGTACAACCGTTATGGAAGAAAGTATGGTGTTTCCTCAAAAAACTGAAAACAGAACTACCTTATGACCCAGCAATCCCTCTACTGGGTATATACCCCAAAAACTCAGAAACATTGATACGTAGACACATGTAGCCCCATGTTCATTGCAGCATTGTTCACAGTGGCCAGGACATGGAAACAAACAAAAAGCCCGTCAATAGATGACTGGATAAAGAAGATGTGGCACATACACACTATGGAATACTACTCAGCCATAAGAAACGATGACATCGGATCATTTACAACAAAATGGTGGGATCTTGATAACATTATATGGAGTGAAATAAGTAAATCAGAAAAAAACCAAGAACTACATGATTCCATACATTGGTGGGACATAAAAACGAGACTAAGAAACATGGACAAGAGTGTGGTGGTTACCGAGGGTAGTGGGGGAGAGGGGGACGCGGGAGGGAAGGAGGGAGAGGGGAAGGGGGATTGGGAGGGGCACCAAGAAAGCTAGATAGAGGGTGATGGAGGACAATCTGACTTTGGGTGATGGGTATGCAACATAATTGAATGACAAGATAACCTGGACATGTTTTCTTTGAATATATGTACCCTGATTTATTGATGTCACCCCATTAACATTAATAAAAATTTATTTTTAAAAAATAAAAATTAAAAATTTTTTTAAAAAGTCATTATTAATTAGAAATGCCACTAATTCAGAATTTGAAATACCTATGGCCAGATGTTGATTTGTAATTTACCTTCACAAATCTTATATAGTCATGCACATAGATATATACACACATACACACACACCAGAATAACTGATAATATCAAAATTATAATATTAGAATAAACATGAATAATATGAAGCCAAATTATCCGCTTTGGATTTTTTAAAACCTGTGTTGTTTTCTTACTATGTAAATAAAATATACCTGTGGTTAGAAATTAGGAAATAAAAAAATGTCACCTGTATTCACCTTAAACAAATTTGACTACTGGTATTTTAGTTTATATCACTAACATATATTAAATTGAAGTCTTTTCAGGAATTCCAAACTTCATGATATATAAGGTCTACCAGAAAGTTCTGTCCATTTCTATCACAACAAGTTTCCACATGTAAGCACATGTTTATTTGGCGCATGTGTGTCTCTCTATTTTTATCACTTAATGTATACATACTGATGTAGCAAATTAACTAAAAGTTGATTCACATTAGTCTTATGTGTGAAGCGATATTGTACCATGGCTACTGATAAAGTTCATTTACGCCACTGTAATTTTTACGAATTTCAACAAGGAAGAAATGCTACAGAAGCATGTCTGTTGCATCCACCATATTCCCCAGACTTAGCACTCTCTATCACTTGTTTTTGTCCTTACAAAATTTTTTGAAGGGCAAAAAATTCAAAAATGAAGAAGATATCAAACAAGCACTGGTTCAATTTTTCACATCAAAAGATAAAACATTTTTTCAAAAATGGGATATACAAATTGCCCTCATGCTGGCAAGAAATCATTAATAATAATGGCAATTATATTATTTAATAAAGTTTATTGACGGTAAGAAAAATTTGTATTTTGTTTTATTCTAAAAATGGACAGAACTTTCCGGTTGACCTTATACTTTCTTTCCTTTTCTTCTGTGTTTTATACTTTTCAACATGCCATATATTATCGAAGTGTGCATGCAATGGCTCTAAAAGTTACAGAAGATGAGGTAAACTATGGCATTTCAATATAGTTGACTAGACATAATATAGAAACACATTAAATGGTGTTAAAATAGCAAGAATGATATTATTAATTAACATATTTCATAAACAGTCAATCTAGAAAGATCAAGATGTCTAAGAAAGACTTCATGAGTAAGTAAATAAGAAAAACCTAAGAACTATGATTTCACACATAGGTGGGATATAAAATTGAGACTCAAGGACATAGATAAAAGTAAAGTAGTTAGGGTGAAGGGAGCAGGGGGGAGGGGAATAAAGAAGGACAAATATATGGTGACAGAAAATAATTTGACTTTGGGTGATGGACACACAACACAATCAACAGTCCTAATGCCATAGAAATGTTTACCTGAAATCTGTGTATTCTTATTGATCAATGTCACCCCATTAATATAATTTCTAAATAAAAAAAAAAAGAAAGACTTCATGGAGGAGATAACATGAAGTTTTCCTTAGTGGTTCAGTTGTAAATAGAAACTAGAACCCTGGCCTGATATTTTAGTTGGTTGGAGTATTGTCCCCATATGCAAAAGTTGTGAATTTCATCCCAGGTCAGGGCACCTACAAGAATGAATGGGTGAGTGCATGAATGAGATAAACAATGTATTAATGCTTCTCTCTCTTTCTCTCTCTCAAATCAATAAACAAATAAAATTAACAAGAAAAAGAAAAAAGAAAGTAGAAGTGAAAACAATCAGCACAGTTTTCTCAGGAAAATAAAAGCCAGGACTCACTGCGAGAAAATAAGATGACAACCAAAGTCCAATATTCTAAATAGATGAAAACCAACTATTAAATCATTTGTGCCGTAAATAGTTATTTACATTCTACTATGGGAGCACTGTTGGTGTTAGTACAAGAGGGGGACAAAAAAAGGTATTTTTTTTTCTGTCTTCATGGATCTCACATTTCTATGGGAGAAAAAGATGTCTGAGGAAACAGTAATGTGACAGTGGAATAATGGCTACAGTCAAAACAGGTTTGATGCTATGAAAATGCCGAGTGGTGAGGGACTCGCTCTGCCCAAGGGCTGAAAGGAGCTTTCTTGACAAAGAAAGTCAAGAAGAACCACTGGTTAAAACACTTCCACGGCTGGTAGATTGCTGTCATTTTTTCTGCATGCCTGTTCAGCATCTATTCACCCATACACCAGTAACTGTACCCCGGTTTTCCAATGGGAAACCATCTCTCTCCCACTTTCATCCCGTTTTGACAAATGACTTGTGCCTGGTCAACTAGATGCACACCAGGCAATCCAGTTGGAGCAACTGTTTCAGAGATGGGTCTGGGACCCAAGCCAAAGAAATGCAGGTGTGGGAATTACCGCTTGTGCTTGGCTGATAAAATTAGTAGCTGGGGATGCGTATATCGGTATAGAAGACAGCCCAAGAGGAGAACAGAACTGAAAATACACTAAGCACCAATGACATTACTTGCGGTTCTAAATGTAGCTGTTCATAAGACAAACTCTAGTACTGGGCTTTTCATTAACTATTTGAGGCACATACTTAAAAAGGGTGGTGGGCAAGAAATTCTCTTTTTCTTAAGCCCCTGTGAGTCAGGTTGGGTTCACATAAGAGCAGGGAATACTGAGTGCTATGAGTAGATAAGCACGTTAATCTCGATGAAGAGGCAAAATATAAGAAGATAACATTAACCTCAAAAGAAAGAAGAATTTTTCTAAGAGAGAACCTTTATTTTTAAAGCACTGTCACCAGCAACACAGGGCATGTGGTGGTATATTCTGCTTTTACGATGCACCAACCAGGAACAAGAAGCTCTTTATTCCTAATTGTGTGAGCTAAACTGATATGTTGGTGCTGATAAAAACCCTCTTAGGGGCCCTGTATGCTTGGTTTGTTTTGTTTCAGACAGAGGATTTTTCCCCCTGCAATTTCACTCATTTTCATTGACATGCCAACAGTATTAGAGATAGATTGGTGTGATTCCATTCGCTGGTCCCTTCTGAAACGAAAGCTGCAGCATAATAATTACTGAAGCAAATACTGACAGGTGACTGGTTGTGGAGTCGCTGGATGCAATAACTAGAGATGGGTTTTCCTTAATCTCCCTCTTTGGGAGGTGATTTGTCTCAACATAGAATCTAGAAGTGACTTTTTTTTTTTTTTTTGAAGGAAAAAAGATAAAGACACAGCTAAGTGAAGATTTGCAAGTCTTCGGTGGTAGTGGAGCTGGAGATTATTCTCCAACTGGGAAACCTTCCAGAAACTAACGCTTCAGGTAAAAAAGTGAGTAGAGAAGAGAATAGAAGGTATTCATTACTGTAAAATGGAGTGGTTTTCTTTATCCCGATAATAAATCCACCTTGGGAAGTATAAAAGTGCCTTAAGCTATCAACACAATCTGATTTGCTTGATTAAACAACTGGTTATTATAAAGTAGCTACATACATCAACAGCCACTTTTATAAAGGGGCACAGTTATAGACTACAGTTGTAGCGGATTGTGGGGGCAAGAATTCTGACATTCACTTGAAGGATGATTTTTCAAGAGCTAGAGAATAAAGCTGAGTTGAATATAACTAAAGAAAAAAATAATTATAATGGTAGCTTTATTAGCACAATTCATAAATTTGTTCATTATAAACAAGGGCTTAAAATAAATTACAGACAAAATATTCTAAGTAATACCAATTGAATGTATACAACAACTGATTATGAGTTGTATAAGATTGGTCATATAGGAATTCATAAGTTTAACTGCTTTTTGATGTGTTTTTGCTTTGTTTTAGAGTAGATCTTTTATTTTGAAGGGTGCAGGGGTTGTAGGCACAGAACACTGGAGGATTTAGTGCAGTTACCAGAAATATAAAGGCCATAATAAGCAGCAGCATCCTGCAATTAAGGTAACCACATTCTATTGTCAGAAGCTGTTACTTTTGATAGGCTACATGCAGGACAAAGCTTACAAAAGAAAAAAAAATGCAGCTTTTCCCAAACAAACAAATAAAATTTTCAATGAAACTGGGAGGGAAATGCAGAGGGTTGGCCCCTAATTATATTTTGATAGGGGAGCAAAGCCTGAATTTCTGTTGAACTACTATAGTGATAAGAGCAGACATTTGTTTGAAAAATATATTGGTAAGAATTTTGTGGGGAGTCTTGAATTGTCTAAAAATAAAAACCAAAACAAAATGATTAAATATAGCACTCAAACAATTATTAGAAGATGGTATATGCATTGTCGAAAGAGTTTTCTAGAAGCTTCCACAGCTTGCATATATGCACTCCCAGCCCAGTTCTTGGTGATCCTGAGGCTGCATGGTACATTAAGTATGTATGTGGTGTTTCCACTGGACAAGGGCTCACCACAGATGCTGTTTCTCCTAATGACACTTCCTAGAAGTTGGACTCAGGTAACTTTCTTACTATACCAGACCTTGGAGTCCATTGGTGGCCCAGTTAATTACTGAGCAAAATAACAACATCCTTCTTCTGTTCAAATCCAACCCAAAGGGCAACCCAAGCCTTCCTCCTTTCCCTAATCTTTACTTCGTAACCATCTCTCCTCTCTCTAAGTGTACTTAATAGATAATCGAAGGTTCATGTTTGAAGACCGCCCTACCCAGGAATAAAGAACACCACTTCATCTTCTCCTGCACACTTTCCTGACAGGTTTAATTGTCCCTTCATTATTCAGCCACTCAGGCCTAAAAAAATATATTGTAGCTGTTGATTCATGTTTCTCATATTCCTTCTTTTTATCTAAAAATCTGTTAAACATTATCAGTTCTACTTCTGTGGTATCTTTCATATATATTTTCTTAATATTCATAATCTCATGGCCAACTTTCAGAGCTTTCTAACTCACCTGTTTCTTTTTAGTCTCACCTACTGTAATATGCTGTACATAACACACTTAGAGGAATCTGATTATACTAATACTCATCTCAGAAACTTGTCCTGATTCCCAATTACCTTCCAACATGGCTCCCAGCTCCTCCAGCCTTCTCTCACCCACAGTGTTTCCTAGGAGACCTTCAGTCAACACAGTGTGTTAGAATCAATCACTGGTAAGTCCACGATTCCCTAGGAAAAAGTGCAGAGAGCTATGTTGGCTTTTCACACATTTTCCCATTTTAATATTTTATGATTGATTGTTTTTCACTTCTTCAGATTTTTTGGTGTTTACTGAGTAAATAAAAAGTGTTTCAAATATATCGACCATGAAATGAGAAAACAGGAAAAATTAACTAGCTTAGTATGAAACAAGGTGAGATCAAAGAGGTAGTAAGTCAAATTCTTCCCTGAATGAAGACAGGTTGGAAATCACCATCCCCAGGCATACAATTAGAATAGATTAATGAGTTGCTGGAGAGAATTAGTCTTTTGGCACATTCAAGTATATCCTATATCATTTCCTTGCTTGACCAAATCTTGAGCCATCAGGAAAGGAAGAGGCAGTAGGGAATCTCTGCATGGAAAGTTATACATGGGTTTCAGTTATCCTATTTACAAGGTTCCAATTTGGTTTTATTAATTCCCACATATCCAACTGCCTGTGAGACAGCCGTGCTCTAAATACCTGCAAATGAACATAGTCAGATAGAATCCACCACAGATCAACCACAACTTCACCACAAACCATCTCCTTTTCTGACACCCCCCCCCCAGTTTTGCTGTTGACTGTTATTCAGAAAACGCTGCTCTAGACTTCTTCCTTCTTTCCATTCAATCATCCTCTACTTCTTAACATCATCAACCTTGTCAAGACTCTTGAATCCATGTTCTTCTCTACATGGCTGTTGCCATCAGAATTGTTGCTTCTTACAACTTCTTAGCTGGAAAGTTTACCTGAGCTCCGGTCTCCTCTTTCCTTTTTGAACCCATTGAACATCCCACTGCTGCACTTCTAGGCACACAGGTTCTGCATTGCTCACAGCCTCCTATGGCTCCATTAGCAAAGGTATTAGGTCTAAGTTCAATAATCTGTGGACGGGCTTATTAATGCACGACTGTGACCTTGACAACTCTATCCCACCATTATCTTTGCCTTATTTCTGAGTTTTGGCATTGTTTTCTTAAAATCAGTAAAGAATATTAAATGCACCTACATCTATAATTTCTTTTAAATATATGTTAAACTAAACAAATGAGAAAAGAAAAAAATAGTAAGGACTGGATAACAATTCCACATTATTTATGGAATAATAATTCCCAACTATTAGATAATACTTACTCTTTGCCAGACAATTCCATAAGAGCTTTACCTGTATTGAGTCACTTAATCATCACTATTTGTAATGAGAATAATAAAACAATAATATCACAGTTTCCTCCCTCCACTGTTAAATTAATCTGTCAGAATCACTGCTCAAAGCATAGTGCTCACTTCTAAGAACATTCAATATTTTTCAATTGATTTATAATAACCTGGAGTCTAAGCTGACTTTCCTGTGTTATTACCATCTACCCCACTAGTACAATTTCACACCCCAGGCTTCCATTCCTGAACGCATTCCATATTTTCCCACTTCCACACCTATTTTTTCCCATACTTTTCTTTCTCCTTCTCTCAAATCTTCAAAACAGAATTATACCCAGGCTTTAGCTACCAGTCGTTTTTCTGAAAATTTTAATTAACCCACATATAGGAGATCTCCAACCTCAATACCTAGTAGATGGTTGCAAATCTTTTATGTTCACCATGTTTCCATTTTCCCTCTTGAAACGAAGTGATCTGTGAATGCATTGTTCCTCCATTGTGGTGAGAATTCACTGAAGGCAAGTCTGTGCCATTTATATGTTTTACAGAGAGAATAAAAAGAACATGACAAACCTGAAATGGTGATAACAGTGCCCGCTGTATGGTAAACACTCAATAAATTTGAGGAATTATTAGCTAGAGAAACTGCTGCATTTTCATGAGAAATCAAGTGGCCCCTTGACTGATTGTCACTCCCCTTTTAGAAGTGAAGAGCCTACACCTCCCACAGACTAGGTGACATTCCTGTATTCTTACATGGCAAGTAGTGGCAGCACAAGCAAGGTTTTGAAACCAGATTATTTTTTAACTATAAAACTAATGCTTTCAAATTGTCTTCCGTCACCTTCTATCTGGTTTGGGTGAGGGGTATGCAACATAATCAAATGTCAAAATAATCTGGAGATGTTTTCTCTGAACATATGTACCCTGATTTATCAATGTCACCCCATTAAAATGTAAATAAATGAATAAAATAAAACCAATGCTTTCTTTAGTATAGCTTGCTGTCTATGAACACATACTGGTAGGTGTTCATTTATTAACTTAATTACTGCATGCTAAGGCTCAAATCAGGATGAAATATTTGGGTTGCTAATCCAAATCTTTAATGTCAGGCCAACTACAGCTGGCTGCCATAGGGTATTGAGAGGATTCTAGGACCCAGTTACAGTGGTAGGGGAGTGGGCAGGAAGAACAGGGGCCCTACACCAAGCAATTCTCTGTGACATAAGCCACGTGTCCTAGAATTTAACTCAATTCTGAAACTATCTACCTAGAGACCGTAAAAGATGCCACAGATCAGGGGCACGGTACCCCAAGACTTCACCCCAACACCCAATTCAGACGCCGGTTCTAAGCCCAAGTTGTTACCTATGCTTCTGACCAACCAGCTACAGACTGGAGGTTCCAAAGACACCTCTTCAGGTGTCATGAGTTTGCTAGAGCAGATCCAAACTCAGGAAAACATGTCGCTTCCTAGATCAGTGGTTTATTATGGAAAGATATAACCCGGGAATAGGCAGGTGGAAGAGGCGCATATGGCAATGTATGGGAGAAGACCAAGGCGCTTCAATGTTCCCACTGAGCACACCTCTGCACCCAAATCTCCACATGTTCACCAATCTAGAAGTTCTTTAAACCCTGTTTAAGAAGGCTTCATTGTGTATGCGTGACTAATTAAATCATTGGCCAATGGCCATTGGCCCCTCTTCTTCCCCAGAAGCCAGGAGGGTGGGACTAAAAGGTCCAATCTTCTATTCCTGGGAGTGGTTTTTTTTGTTGTTGTTGTTTGTTTGTTTACAGAGACAGAGAGAGGGTTAGACAGGGACAGACAGAAAGGAATGGAGAAATGAAGCATCAGTCATTCGTTTTTCGTGCATATTGTGACACCTTAGTTGTTCATTGATTGTTTTCTCCTATCTGCCTTGACCATGGGCCTTCAGCAGACCAAGTAACCCCTTGCTCAAGCCAGTGACCTTGTGTCCAAGCTGGTGAGCTTTGCTCAAACCAGATGAGCCCACACTCAAGCTGATGACCTCAAGGTCTTGAACCAGGGTCCTCCACATTCCAGTCCAACGATCCATCCACTGTGCCACCGCCTGGTCAGGTAAGAGTGGTTCTTTTGACACCCAGCCCCCATTTTTAGGTTTATTCCAAAAAATCACCTCATTAACATAACAAGACACTTTACGTCCTCATCACTTTGTAAATATCAAGGGTTTTAGGGGTTTAGGTGCCAGAAATGGGGAAGAAGACTAAATATATATTTATTATAAGTCACAACGTCAGTTATAAAGGATTACTGGGATGCAGCCACACCCACCTCTTACCTCTTGTTGACGGCTGCTTTCATGGCAGAGTTGCATGGCTGTGAGTTGCACAGTTGCAACCTGTGAGTTGAACAGGTATTTCCCAACTGGCCTTTTACACAAAAGCAAACTGAGTGACCTTTAGTCTAATCTGGTGCGGATTAAAATCACCTGCCAGAGAGTCCTGCTTCTGGAGATTTGATTACATTGCTCTGGCATGGGGACATGGAGATTTGTGGGTGTGAGAAACCTCTCAGGTAAATCTAATGTGCAGTCAGGCTGGGAGTCACTGGCTAAGTACTGCTGTTACAAATAACAATCAAAGCCCCTGGAGACAAAGTTAGAAAATATGACCAAGTCACAATTCTGAATTTTGTAATATGCCTGGTTAGGAAAGATACTAGCATGATGTTCTCCATGATTGCATGAGGTTTACAATGTATGAGTACTAATTTTCTGGCTCTGATGACAAAGCCATTGGGAAGAAAGAGAGAAGCCGCGTGATAAAAGCTGGGATGGTTCTAACACCTACTTGATTTCCCTAAACGCAACTGCGTCTGATTCTGGAGGATAGACAAAGGCGGTTAATTAGAAGATGATTTGTGCCTTGATTAGAAGCCTCACTGTGAAAAATACAGAATGCCACTTACGTTAAACACAATTGAAACAAGTGGAACACAACTTCAGTGCACTTGTGTTGTCAATTATCTCTTAATGAGTTTATAATTGTAGCTGCTGTTGTCATGTGGATCCATAATAAATAATGGTTCTTGAATGGCCCTCCTCTCCCCATGCGTCTCCAATCCATATTTATAAAAAAAAAGGTTTATAAATCATGCAATGTTTGTCTCGCTGTGTGTGTATGTGTGTGTGTGTGTGTGAGAGAGAGAGAGAGAGAGAGAGAGAGAGAGAGAGAGAAACTACCTAAATGCTACTAAGATTACATTCTGTAGTCATGTGTCCTTTCTGTGGTGGTCTTTGTAAATTACAGAAAAAAAAAAGAGATCCAAAGGGACATAGATTTGTGAAGAGGATTTCTTTAGAGCAGTGGTCCCCAACCCCTGGGCCGCGGACCAGTACTGGTCCGTGGGCCATTTGGTACCAGTCCTCAGAGAAAGAATAAATAACTTACATTTCCGTTTTATTTATATTTAAGTCTGAATGATGTTTTATTTTTTAAAAATGACCAGATTCCCTCTGTTACATCCATCTAAGACAGGGGTCCCCAAACTTTTTACACAGGGGGCCAGTTCACTGTCCCTCAGACTGTTGGAGGGCCAGACTATAAAAAAAATATGAACAAATCCCTGTGCACATTGCACATATCTTATTTTAAAGTAAAAAAACAAAACGGGAACAAATACAATATTTAAAATAAAGAACGAGTATATTTAAATCAACAAACTGACCAGTATTTCAATGGGAACTATGCTCCTCTCGCTGACCACCAATGAAAGAGGTGCCCCTTCTGGAAGTGCGGCGGGGGCTGGATAAATGGCCTCAGGGGGCTGCATGCGGCCCGCGGGCCGTAGTTTGGGGACCCCTGGTCTAAGACTAACTCTTGACGCTTGTCTCGGTCATGTGATATACTTATTTGTCCCACCCTAAAGGCCGGTCTGTGAAAATATTTTCTGACATTAAACCGGTCCGTGGCCCAAAAAAGGTTGGGGACCACTGATCTAGAGTTTTTGTACTCACACACCTCATAAAAGATTCTTTCACTCAATCCTTCCCACAAAGCTTGGGATTTCCCAGGGAAGAAGAGGACTAGGAATGACACCCAGAGTAGGTAACAAACAGTCTCGAGAGTTAACTCTCCAGTGAGGTTAGAATGGGTTACGGTAGCCAGAGAGGAATTATGTCATAAGCTCCCGCCACTGGTCCTCTAACTCACTGTGAAAATGCCTGTCACCCTCCAGCCACGAGGCCTTTTTATCCAGAAGTTCCTCACAAAGAGTTCAATCCTATGTCACTGAAAAGAGAAGCGAGGCCATAATGATAATGGGAAAAATAATATTGATTTGAACCATTCATTTTGCCCTAATTCCTGTCAACCTGTATATGAAGAACTTCTATTGCTCAGAGATTGGACCCCTTCTTCCCTCTCTTCACAGCGCCTCTCTGTGGAAGGAAAACGATGTATCTGATAGGTGAGACTGTGCAAGTATTAATACTACAG
Source organism: Saccopteryx bilineata (assembly GCF_036850765.1). Taxonomy (NCBI): domain Eukaryota; kingdom Metazoa; phylum Chordata; class Mammalia; order Chiroptera; family Emballonuridae; genus Saccopteryx; species Saccopteryx bilineata. Next base: position 94,220,966 of record NC_089496.1, read on the forward strand.
CCATTGGTCCTCATTTCTCTCTCAGGCAGGCCTAGTATGTTAAAGGCAGAAAGTGCCTAATGAACCTTGGAATCTTGGCCTTTTCTGTGCTTGAAAAGGTATGAGCTGGCCAAGATCTCCCATATTGCTAGCTAGGTAAGTGTGTGCTCTGCGGATGCAGTGTCCACAGCTGAAGTTTAGACTTGGAGAGGAAAGAGAATCTATTAGGAAACCCATTCTAAGATCACATTCCTGCTATGTTCTTAAATCAAAATGTGCAGAAACAGAGCTGGCCCCATTGATTCAGATTTTGGAGGGGAAATGCATGTGATTAACTAGCAACTTCAACCCCCTAATCATACCATTCAGCATATTTACAATTGTTCATATGATTCAGAGCATAGGATCTTTCTAATAATCCTGTGAGGTCACTGGAATAGCTGTTTGTTTCAAATCTCTTTGGAAAGTTTCTGGCTATCCCTTCCTTATCATGCTTATTTGTCTGTTCAAAAATCTGATGCAATTAATTTCTCCTTCTGTCCATCCATCCACCACACCTCCACCAAATCTGTCCATTTTGACAACCTGCAGAATTACCCTAAACACTGTTGTAACTCCAACAAGCAGTCCGGTTATCACACCTAAGTTTTCAGTACCTTAGCTAAGCTTAAAGAGTCACAAACTGTTGGTATGAGTATGCCTAGATATAGAGAGTGAAAGAGAGGGGGTTACAACTTTTGTTCTCTTAATAACAGGTACTGACTTCCTACCATGGGTTGAAAAATCAAAACATGAGTGGCTTCTACTCTCAGAGAGTTCAGTCTAATGGGTAACGTTCCATGGTACATTACCATGACCAGCCATTGCTTCCTATACACACCCCATTCTCTGCTTTTCTTTCCCAATATCTGGTGCTGCCCAAGGATGGCACACGTGGTACCCTGGAAAGTGGCTATGCTTCTCCCAGTATAGCTACAGAGAAAAAGAATGGGCCCTGGCTGGTTGGCTCAGCAGTAGAGCGTCGGCCTGGCGTGAGGGGGACCCGGGTTCGATTCCCGGCCAGGGCACATAGGAGAGGCGCCCATTTGCTTCTCCACCCCCCCCCCCTCCTTCCTCTCTGTCTCTCTCTTCCCCTCCCGCAGCTGGGGCTCCATTGGAGCAAAGATGGCCCAGGCGCTGGGGATGGCTCCTTGGCCTTTGCCCCAGGCGCTAGAGTGGCTCTGGTCGCGGCAGAGCGACACCCCGGAGGGGCAGAGCATTGCCCCCTGGTGGGCGTGCCGGGTGGATCCCAGTCGGGCGCATGCGGGAGTCTGTCTGACTGTCTCTCCCCGTTTCCAGCTTCAGAAAAATACAAAAAATAAAAAATAAATTAAAAAAAAAAGAATGGAAGAGCCATTGGCAACCATTATCATGAGATCTCTTCTTCATTTCTATTCTACTTGGCCTTATTTATAACAAGAACATGAATGGGATATTTTGTGAAATCTGTTCCTTTTCTTCGCCAAATCACTGAACCAGATCATATAAAAGAAAGAAGCTCATTCATCCTTGTGGGGCAGCCATGTTAGGCTTGCTCACTGGTGTACCAGCTGCAAGCCCTTTGCTTGATTAGTGCGTGAGCACCTGGCAGAGGCACGTGTGCATAGCCTATATAAGGCTATGGGTGCTTGGGCTCGAGAAAGATCAGGGATTGTGAATGTTGGATTGTCTGCCCGCCACTGTGAGGACCATTTTTGTTGTTTGTTTGCCTGCGAGATGGTTTCCCCTGCCCGTGTGCTTGTCAGCCATTGTGAGACTTTATTAAATGGAATGGCCCAATGCCTTCTGGCTCTGCAGTTTCTCTACCCTCTGCCCAAATCCAGTGTGGACCTGCCTGGCCTCGGCCACCAGCATTACAATCCTCATGGCAACTAATGATAAAAAGAAGGTAAAAATATAACTTCAAGTAGGAAGAGTTGTAGAAATATATGAAATTTTAAAATCAAAAATTTTGTCTCCATTCAACTGTCTTATGGAAGAATTACTCCTCACCCCCAAATGAAGAATATGAACAAAACTGAATGCAGTGAAAGCGCATCTGTTTAGGATGTAGCAATTAAATAAGCATAATTCGCCCAACACTCTGCATTACTATTATTTCAGTAATAAGGATTATATATTTTCAGAGTGTAGAACCCTACACTAAATATACTAGAAGGCAGATGGTCATCATTATTTTAAGAACATCATGACTTAATCTTGGCCTGGCTTCCTTCAGACATTACAAATCATACAACTTTAAAACCTGCTAGTTTAAGTGCAAATGGTATCTCATATGTTTTGTTTAAAAATATATATAATAAGCCTCAAAATACTCTTCTTTTTTGTGTGTGACAGAGACAGAGAGAAGGACAGATAGGGACAGATAGACAGAAAGTGAGAGAGATGAGAAGCATCAATTCCACGTTGTGGCACCTTAGCTGTTCATTGATTGCTTTTCTCATATATGCCTTGACTGGGGGGCTACAGCAGAATGAGTGACCCCTTGCTCAAGCCAGTGACCTTGGGCTTAAGCTGGTGAGCCTTACTCAAACCAGATGAGCCTGCACTCAAGCTGGTGACCTGGGGGTTTCGAACCTGGGTCCTCCACGTCCCAGTCTAACACTCTATTCACTGCACCACTGCCTAGTCAGGCTCAAAACACTTCTTGAAAGAATTTATCAATCTTTCATGGTTTATAGAGATAGCATGAAATCTGAAAGAAGTCTACACAGTTCGGGGTTTAGATCATTTCAATAATATTGCAATCTTTACTTAGTCATCAATAATGCTCTCATTTTTGAAGTGAACTAGAAGATAAATGTCAACTAGAGGCATATAATATGTTGGCATGTTAACAATACATTAGAGTAAATTTTATACTTGTGGTGGTTTTTTCCATACATATTATATTTCTCTCTATATATAAAACTTTTAAAAAAATACTCATAGTTTTTAAAAATTAGGTCTGAAATCACGAATACTTCTTTTCTAAGAGTACACAAAAAGGAATAAAAATCCCTTTTGAAATCTTAATCCTGCTACTTCTCAGTTGAATGTCTTTGGAAATGTGACTTAACTTTACTGAATTTTTCCCATCTACAACATAAAAATAATAATACCTACCTTAGAGGTTATCATAAAGGAACAAAAACATTTTGCAATATTTGTTTTCATTTCTCCAAACAGCCCGCATCTACCTCTCCTAACAACAATTCATGTATTCTTCATTTTCCCAATTATCCTTCTCTGACATGTGTACTAGTCCTCATCTTAAAAATAAAATAATAATAATAATAATAATAATTTTGCTGAAAGGTATTTGGACAGTGAAAAAAATGCTAGAAACAAAATGATTCATGGTTTCCACTGAGTTCAGGTTTTTGACCAGAGATGTGAGTTTTGGCACCGGTGTAGGAATGGTTAATAGCTCTCCGAAACGCTGTTGGCCTCTAAATATATTCTTGTTCACCTGTGTGAATTATCTCCTCATGTTTGTTGAGAGAACAGTGCCTACCTGAAATGCTGCAGTATCATAAAATCATTCTTCAATAATACATTGTGGTTGACAGGTGGGTATATCAGTCAGACAAGATTCTCAGGCCGTCAGGCTTAAGTAATCAAGTCAAGGAATCAATGGGTTTTATAGCTCATAATGGATGAATTCATCTTTCACGTAAATAACCTGAGCAGCTAAAAGCTTTTGGTAATTTTCTCATTGTAAAATTCAGTTGTTTAAAGACAAACTGTTTTCTAAAATTGACCAAGCATTTTCTGTAAATCATAGTTCTGGCGCCTTGCTCTTACAAACGCACATAAATATCTTCGTTTGAAGTAGAATTTTGGATTTATAGAATATTCATTTTTGTGACTGGACACTACATCACACGCGAAAAGATTCTGCATGATTAAACAGAATACATTATTCTGCCTCTTTATTTGCATAATACATCAGATCTACCCTGGGGGTCACTGAAGGTTAGTTACAGTATCTAGCAAGATGTGTGCCTCCAACCTCACTCTCAATTTTCAAATTAAAATAATTTTAAAAGGATACAAAGTTACCACAATGATTAAATTGCAAATGGATAATAAAGAATATGTGCACTGCCTGACCAGGCAGTGGAACAGTGGATAGAGCATCAGACTGGGGTGCAGAGGACCCAGGTTCAAAACCCCGAGGTCTCCAGCTTGAGCACAGACTCATCTGGTTTGAGCAAGGTTCACCAGCTTGAGCAAGGGATCACTGGGTCGGCTGTAGCCGCCAGGTCAAGGCACATATGAGAAAGCAATCAATGAACAAGTAAGGTGCCAAAACAAAGAATTGATGTTTCTCATCACTCTCCCTCTTGTCTGTCCCTATCTGTTCTTCTCTCTTTTTCTGTTATACAAAAATAATAATAATAAAAAAAGGATATGTGGACTATTTTAATATGAACATTGCTTCTATATAATGGCAAAACAAATAATTCTATTAATTATACAGGTCAGGGTGGACCTACTATATAACAGCTATTGAATATTGTAATAGGATGATAGATAAAAACTTTTTTCACAGTCCATGCTGAAGAGTCAGCATGGGATGTCTCTGCTTATAGAAACCTCTGTGTTTTCCCTATTGCCTGTTTAGGTAATAATATTAACTATAACCTCCTCAGTGGAGGTATATACTGAGATAACTAAGCCCAAGTCATAATAACACTGTTAAATGTTTGTGTTACTAAAATATTAAAATTGAAAGTAAGAATAATTCAAAATTGATCCTCATCCTTTTCATATTAATCACTAAATGCATAATATATAAAAATTTTTTTCAAAGTCATTGTGATAATATTGCAATTAAAATTTAATGTATATGTGGATGCCTGTATACAAGGAAAACATATATCAAATATAAAATAATAATCGTGCACCTATATATTAAAGTGGACGCTTCCACGCTGGAAACTAAATTATAGTTTTTCAAGGTTCCAGATTTATCTGATTACATCTAAGGATGGATGAGGCAGGTCCTTCAGGAGCCTTGATGTATAATAAATCCCGTAGCCTTTTGAGAAATAACTTATCTCATATAAAAAGAGAGTTGTGAAGCACTAAGTTTATCCAAGAACAGTAGGATAATGCTGAAGAGAAAGAGTGGTCTCGAGTAGAGAAGATCACTGACAGCTTTATAATCCAGTCATCATGCATTTTTATCTGATAGTTGAATAGATTGGCTAGAATTTTTTAAATCAGTAATAGAACAGTCTTGCCAAACTTTGTGACAGCATTGAGAAAATGAGGCAGTTCTACTTTGTAGCATGGCAACAGAATAAGTCAAAAGTAAGGGAGTGAATTTTCTATCATCTCTTGATCTTACATGTTGGAGAATGAGAAATATGCAAGTCAGTGTGAGCAAAGATATGGAGTAGAGAAAAAAGATGACACCACATATCAAATTTTTGATGGCCTTGGCAAAAGATATAAAACAGATGAGAAACAAAAACAAAACAAATAAAAATAAGTATGAGGCTCTGGCCAGTTGGCTCAGTGGTAGAGCATTGGCCTGGCATGTGGATTTCCCAGGTTTGGTTCCCAACCAGGACACACAGGAGATGCGCCCATCTGCTTCTCCGCCCCTCCCCTTTTGCTTCTCTCTCTCTTCTCCCTTCTACAGCCAAGGCTGGATTCCAGCGAGTAGGCCCCACATGCTGAGGATGGCTCCATGGCCTCTGCCTCAGGCATTAAACAATGAGTCTGGTTGCAATGGAGCAAGGGCCCCAGATGGGTGGAGCATCAACCCCTATTGGGCTTGCCAGATGGATCCCAGCTGGGCACACGTGGGAGTCTGTCTCTGCCTCCCCATTCTCTCACTAAATAATAAAAAAAATCATGAATTCATGAGCAAATATGAGATGCCTCCTGGAGACTCTGATAACTATTTGGATTGACCTGCATTTTTGTAACTTCCATGCCCCCCTGATTTTATATAGATTGTAGGAAAAAGTATACAAAAGGCACAGATTAGAGCAAAGGTAATTCACTTGCGACCTTATCAAAATCAGGAAGAATTAGAAGAAAGTTGGAGTTCTTCTGGCTAAACAAAACCAACAACAACAACCACAACAAAATTTTCTTACTCTTACTGTGATCTTATGTCTACTCTTAACTGGGATAGTCTTGTTAATGTCACGTGTCCACATTACCATTCTACAGTTATCCTATGTCTTATGACCCATCCCTGAAATAAGCTATTTTCCCCTAATACTGAGAAGTCACTTTTCCTATCATGTCTAATTTGCAAATCTAGGCACAGCACTCTAGAAACATGAAGTCACAAGGCCAACAAAATATCTAGACATCCTCAGAGGTATTTGTTCTTCTCTTAATTAAGTGCTAATGATTCTTGGCTAACTTCCTTTTTCCCTGAAGTACTTTAATACATAGTACAGCAGAATACCTCCTCCAGAAGAAGCCAACACAGTGATTAGTACTGACTTTCGGAATATAATTTCATGTCATTAGCAGAGTGAAACCAACAGCAGTAGCAAAATGATGCATATTTTAAGCTTCACTGCTCAACTCCATTTCTATGGTTTCTCATATGCTATTTCCATTTGGGGTTTTGCTATTTTCTCAGAAAATTGCACTATGACAGTGTAAGGCAACTGAGTTTGGTGGTGTGATCTAAAGGACAACATTATAAAAAGAAGTGTCCTCTGTTCAAAAATCTTACAGATAAATTTAGAAGTTTGAGGTGAACGTTTTGAGCCATAGAATTCCAGCTTCATATTTTTATCATTCTCCAAACATCTGAATCCTTACAAATTACATATTCTCTGACACATAAAAGATGTGGGAAATGTGTATTGAATGAATAACTGAGGGAGAGGGGATAAATGGTGATGGAAGGAGACTTGACGTCGGATGGTGAGCACATGATACAATATACAGATGAGGTATTATTATAGTTGTACAACTGAAACCTGTATAATATTATTCACCAATGTCACCCCCCATTAAATCCAATACAAAAGAAAAAAATTTAAAAACAAAAACAAAAATTAAGGAATCTTTTAATGTTGAGAGTGCAGTAGAGTTGCAAATAACTTTCATTAGACTTAATAGCCTTTGTAGGATGGACCATGGATGATGAGTCAGATTACTGGGTGCCATTATGGTCACTTCTCTGTTGCCAAAATCAGTCACATGGCATATGTTCAGTTGCTTCTCCTGTTCATTCCACACTTCTCTGTTCAACTCCCATGCTTGGTCATTGTTTCCACCTTCTCACTTCTCTGCCTAAAGCTCTTAATTCCCTACGGTCATACCTTTGAATTTCAATGTCTTATAACTTGTGACGATTTCCATGATCTGTGGCCTCCTGAACCCTATTTCTCATCATTCTCTTTCCCATGGCTTTATTCTTTCCTTGCTTAGTATTCATGCCTTACTGATTCATGACCATTCAACAATTGTTCCTATGTCTATGATTTATGTCATCAGTTTCTCCATGCAAATATACATATATATGCAAATAAACATATATATATTATTTGCTCCCTTCTGTCACTGTGAATATCATTCAGTCTTCAATCCTTAGGTGGAGGTTCTCTTTGAAGTACTTTCAAATTATTGATGTAATATTGACATCTCATTCATTCATTGCTAACACACTATGTGCCCAGATACAAGCTCCTGGATATGCAAATACTAGTCTAATGCAGGTCCAAGTTTTAAAATTCTTATATTCTAGTGGAAAAGATCAGCATATACACAAATAATTATAATGTCGAGAGATAAGCACAAATCTGAATGTATAAGATGGCTATGGGAGTACATTTGTAATTCTTGCACTATCTTTCACATATTTGAGAACACATTGTAAATTTATCGCCTTGTTGCTTTTTGATGTTATATAAGTGTTCACTTGTCTTTCAGGCTGAGGACACACACCTTGAAGATGAGAACAATGTCTGACTGCATTGTGTTCATATGTTCTCCCACCTGTATAGCACAGGAATTTTTATTAGTTGATTCCCCCTTTCTCCCCGTGGATGCCTAACTTATAGAAAAATATTATAACTTAAAACTATTTTATATCATTTTTCAATAAGTTCTCTTAAAGAGTTGTTTTTTACTTACACCAAAGGAATAAGCAGAGAATTCATAAAAGATGAATACAAATAGGAACTACAAGTATAAAAAGAGATTCAACCTTACAAATTGTTAAAGCTATATAAAATAAATCAACAGGATACCATTCCTTACAAAAGTTTATAGGTTTAGAGAAATCTGAGTTATATATTATGTAAATTAAAATCTATTTGTTGGTAAATAACAGAACACCTGGGCAAAAGCCATTTAAATAATAAGGGTTTATAAGAACTCTAAAGGCAATTAGATTTATACTAATTAATTTTAATTAGTACATTAGTACAACAACTCATCAATGCTGTCAAAGAGTAAATTTTTTTACTTATCCCACTAGGGACCGAGCAGTGAAAAAAATAATTGTCATTCTCTTAAACTTTTATTCTAGTTGTGTTTGGGTTTGGAAGTAAGAGACAATTGACAATTAGGTAGATGATGGATAGATAGATAGATAATATAGATAAATGTATATAAATGTGTTTCCATTGGGATGGATAATATTTACTAGAGTTCACTCAACCAACATCTCCCTGTTTCTTGTTGACACACTGGGTCACATGTCCTTCCTTAAAGCAATGACTGAGAATGGAGGGTGGAACTACCATGTCTGGCATGAATGAAAACGATTCACCCTTTGGTGCTAGTTAAGGAGTTTATATTTCCCAAGCACATTGCCGAGCTTTATACCAGAACCAAATTGGTGTTCTGTTACCAGGGAGAAGAGGAAGAAAATGGCCGTAGGGGAAGTCAACACACAATGTCTGTCACAGTGTGTTTACTTAGAAAGTTTGAGAGGGTTGCCCATAGTCACATGCCATTAACTGTCAGAGCCCTGACTGAAACCCAACTTTGACTTAACCCTCAGGGCTTCTTCACTACTGAACAGATTCTAAGTTCCATGCTGTTTTGTTTCACAATATACATACACCCAATTCTAGCTCAGTCATAGAGTAAATGTGTATGGAAGAAATGGGTAAGTGAACAGAATGTACTAAACAGATCTTTCTCCAACTGCTCAGTATTATGGTTTAAAATACACACACACACACACACACACACACTCCAGTTTTTCAACTCCTCTCCTAAAACATTGCCACAGGATTGAACACAGAACTAAATTTCATTTCTTTGATCATAAGGGTTAAACATCATTTCAATGGCCTCTCAGGTTTGTCTCTCAATTGCTGAGGTATACCCACTTCATTCAGTAAACAAATTCATATTCCTAATCCATAGACCTCCAAGGGCCTTAATACTTATGAAAAACACATCATTTCAGTATCAGCATAAACAAACTACTAAATAACTTGTTTTTCAAGGGGATATAAATAACGTTATAGCCACTTGTGCCCTGAAACAGGCACATCTATTGATATATAGGGAGAACATACATCTTAACCACAGAATTTTTGGCTAATCTCACCCCATCCTGATTTCCCCTTGGCTTTGATATAACTTACTCTATGTGTAGTAAACTATCTACTACTGTGGACAGACCTTGGGCTTCAGTTCCAGTCTGACCTCTACCATAAACTTGGCAAGTGAGCTTAACAAGCCATTTGATTGATTATTCACAATCTCTATTTCTTCCCTTTAGAAAGGGACAAAGTGTATCTATCTTGCTGAATTTTGGTGAAGATCATATATGATTTTTGTATGTGACAATAAATGCACAGTGTGTGCCACATAGCTATCATTTATTAAGTGATAAATAATTGTCCTTATTAAAACATTGCATTTAGTTTTACTTGTTGGTCATATCTTTCTGAATCATCTCTAAGGGCTTTGAGGACAAGAAAAAGAATATGTTATTTCTTTATTATTTTTCCTCTTACTCTGAAGGTTTCTGGATGCACACTAATTAATACTAAATATATGTTAAGTTAATGTATATTTATAAAATGTATACATTGTTATGGGTAAATACGGTGCTCGCTGTGTACCTCACATAACAAGATGACAAATTGGTAAGACTGAATCGCAAAATCTTAGGAGTTCATGATCCTAAAACCACAGATTTTTTTACTTAATATGAATCTGATAAGATGTATAGAAAGTCAGAAGAAAAAAATCTTTTTTTTCTATTAAAGCTGAAATGGGAACAAATATGCTAAATAATATAAAGGATTTACTCAATTTGCAAAGACGAAAGATTCTTGATGTAAGCCAGTGTAAACCCTTATGAAATACTGGATAGAAAACTGTAAGTCAGCCGAGGTGTTTGGAATGAAATCAGCTGTGGAAATAAGAGGGAGTCCATAAATCTGGTTAAGTCTTCTCTCCCTTTATGCTGGAAAAATAAAAATTATATTTATCGAAAGTATCCTTTGATGTGGAATGTCAGTTTCATCGCCCTCCCAAAGCAGAAGTTCAGTGCAGGGACCTAGAAGTTTATATTTCGCATTTAATTATCTCCAAGGAAATCAGAAGAATTTGAGTCTGAAGCACCAGCCTAAGGGAATAAAACCGAAGGTTATCTACTTGTAAACAATGGGTTCATTTCATGCTTTGTTCTAGTGGCAATGGACCTCATTCAATCACTGAAAAACACTGGCTAATTTTCCATTCTAGTCCCCAGGGCATGCTTGGTATTAAGTGAAAACAGTAAACTGGCATATAGACAGCATTTGATAAATGGTGGATAACATCTTATCTAAACTTGGATCAACCCCATTGCTCTGGGCTTTCTTAATCTCATTCTGCCAATAATGAAAAGGAGGCTCAGATACATTATATGAATCTGGCTTCCCCCAGGCCTGGATCTGAATCATGGTTTTGCCAGTTTCTAACTCTCTATCCTTGGGCAAAGCACATTCTCTCTTCATTACACCAGAACATGTCCATTTTGCCTCTGACAGACAGTCCACTCCCATGAAACTCATATTTTGAAGACTTTCCACATTCATTGCCCAATCAGTCCACTCCCATGAAACTCCTATTTTGAAGACTTTCCACATCCATTGCCCAATCTTGGCTGTGCACTGTCCAGACTGGGAACACTCACTTCTGTACAGGCTGTACACGCTTGCTCTTACATTGTTAGTGTAAACAAAATTTAGAGGCTGTTATTCCCAACTTTTCAGAAATTATTGTTTTTTGATAAAATTTTATCTGATGATTTATTTTAAAAAATGAAGAAAAACTATCACTACAGGGCACCCTGGGAAGATCAGAGGCCAATATCACAAAAACTTGCCCTCAATCTTTCCAGATCCAGCTAAATAATGAATCTGAAGTTTCCTGATGTCCTGCCTGCCATGAAGTTGAAATGAGATGTGGTCTCCCCTGGGTACCATTCAAAAGGGTTCTAATGACAGTGTAAAAATATTGAAAGAAGCTAAACGAGATTTTTTATTTAAATATATATAACTAGGGCCTGACCTGTGGTGGCGCAGTGGATAAAGCGTCGACCTAGAAATGCTGAGGTCACCGGTTCGAAACCCTGGGCTTGCCTGGTCAAGGCACATATGGGAGTTGATGCTTCCAGCTCCTCCCCCCCTTCTCTCTCTCTGTCTCTCCCTCTCCTCTCGAAAATGAATAAATAAATAAAAATAAATATATATAACTATGTGTGTACTAACTTCACTCCATTGACATGAGAAAAGTGCTAATGTCAATGTTAATATTATTCTCTCATTTCTTGACTCTATATATAAATGTCAATAATTCTGAGGTTTGTGCATGATAGATATAATTACAACAGATCTCATTAGCTAAAAAGCCAGCATTATAAGGTAAAAATTAGATTTTAATGAACAATTCTTTGGGAGGATGTCATGAATTGATAACTGGAGTATATTATCATAACATAAAAATCAAGCAGTTTAAATGTGTCCAGAAAAGCATGCAGATTAAAATAACTTCAAAGACAAGCCCCTCTGAACCACTTTCCTGCACCCTGTCAAAAGTGATACAGTAAGAAAGAAAATGAGAAAGAATAAGAAATGTGTGCTTTAAAAATATAATTTGTGTTTTAATGCTTTATGTTTGATGGAGAAAATTTGGGTTGGCGTGTGTTTACTGTTGTGATTTAACACAGCGAATTAAAGGCTTTGGCAGCAAATAAATAGATTCTGAGTGATTGGTGCAACATTCAATGGCTTTGCACAGGATACTGTCCAAATTCTGCTTTGTCAGACTTCATGAGTCTAGCACCACCTCCGGAGAGGTTAATGACTAAGATAAATCTAGGGTGTGAGTTTTCCAATACAGCCTGGGAGATCTGCTGCTGTTGGTCAAAATAATAAGTAATATTATGGTGATAGCAAAGGCACAGAGAAGATCCCTATGCCACGTTGTAATGAACACTCTCTACTATACATTAAACATGTTCCCTTGAAGAGATATTTTATTTAAGAGCCAAAAAGAGATATTTTATTTAAGAGCCAAAAAGTAAGGATAACCCTTGTCTCACAGCCTTGGTTTATTTCCGTTAAATACTGTGCATTGGATTGTAATTGCTTCACATTAGTTAGACTTGAGATTGCTTTTATACCTTTTTAAACTAATAAATATTCCTTTAAATAAGAAAATGGAAAAGAACTACCTCAACCTACTTAGTGGTAATCAGAAAACATGAACATGTTATTCTAGAAGTGAACACTTAGGAGACGTTCTGAAATCACTGTGACCACCTAATAGGGTTGTGTTAGCAATAGATTATGGTGAGCTTGTGTTCCTCTTGAAGTGAAGAGAAAATTGTAATTCAATATAGGTGGCGAGCCAGTAATTCTCAGCTCACAGTCATGGCCATTCATAATCACTTTCCCCTGTGCTGAAATAGATCTTCCTTTCTATAGCCTTGTTCTGACATATCTCTATCTGTTATGATTTTCATTTTATAAATGAAGCAAGGCAAGGAAAGTCTTTGTGGCTCTGTCTTTGATGGTTCATGATTCTGTTGGGATGGGGTGACCTTACTGAATAGTTTGAGATATTTTGGCCTTTCTGGAAACTTCATGTTAGTTTAGTGTTCTGTGTGTCTATGCGTGTGCACGTGTGTGTGGAGGGGTGTGTATGTGTGTGTGTGTGATGACCAGAGAACTGACTCATAATTAATTACAAAAGGGAGAAAACAGAACACTTTAGCAGACACATCTTTGCCCTCAGATATCTTTCCACAGTCTTCTTCCTCTATTCTTCCACAAATCCTATTATCAGAGTAACAAGGCTATTCCTTATATTTACCAAAATGTCATCTCTTTTACCACAAAAATCTCTGCTTCCACTGAACCCTGCTTCGTTCCTTTCTATTTTTCAGGATGCATGTAAAAGGCAACTTGTCTGTCAAGCCCTTCATTGACTGCTAATCAAACTCCCTGTTCTAATGAGAACAACCTTCAGAACTTCCCCTTGAAAACCCTGTATGAACTCTGAAACAGACAGGCATGCATTTCCTCTCTTGCTAAATTAGTAAATTGCTCTCTTACTATTCCTAAACTTACATATCTATCCTCATCACTGCTCCTTATTCAGGGCTCTGCGTTTGGAACAATTCAATAGCTGTTAATATATATCTAGAATAAAATTTAGGTTCTATACAGTTTTGTCCTTTAAGACCACATTGAATAAATGGTTCCTATAAATAAGAGATATTCCTCACTTGAGTCTATAAACCCCAGTGTCAAATGCAAGAACTCTGCAGACAGATTACCTAGGTTCAAATTTCAGTTCTATTGTTAAATAACAGAGATCTTGGGCAAGTTAATGTCTCTCTTCTCCTTGTTTTCTTCCATCTGTAAAATGAATGTGATAATAACACTGATAATAACTACCTAGCTTAGAGGGTCATTGGAAGTCTAACTATATTAATATACATTAAGTATAAGTGTGTCCACACACTATATGGTATATGCTAAGTGAGTATTAACCGTGCTGTCCATTATATAAATGAACCATTTCAAATGGGCAGTGGCAGGCTGGGTCCTACAATTATAGTCTGTTCAACCTAACGCTGCTGTTATATGCAATACTATTGTTCGTTGCCAATATTGGAAGGAGGAAAGTTTGCACTAGACCCAGATTCCTGGATTGTCATAGGAAAAAATGGAAGCTTACTTAACACTGAAGCCTTTGCTTACTAAAGGAAAAACATGGCTGGGAGTAAGGAGCACCTGCCCCGTGTAGACAGGGCCTATGTTCTCTGGTGTTCTAGGTACCAGAACCACTTGCTCCATCCTGACCAGAAGCCTGAGGTCACATGCCATTTCTCACATCACTTTTTTCTGAGGCTCATCTAAGCTCCCTAGCCAGCCCATGTAGCCAATGGAATTAAAAGATTCAGAAATGTTTTAAAAAGCAATCACTTGTGAATACATCGCTGATAATCCCCTTAGCAAAAGGATGCAGCCTGGGTGCCATTGTTACTGTTGCAACCACTATGACCTTGGCGGCCTCTTCCGCTGCTAGACAATGTGTACTTGAGGACACACTATTTTCCCCGGCACTGTGATAGACACTTTACATAAATGGTCTCTACTGCTTATGAGAAACTTGCAAAGTAGGTACAGTGGTCCTTCATCTATCGTGGGGGTTAGGTTACAGAGCCCCCCACAATAGGCAAAAATCTGTGAAGTAGTGACCTTATATTTATTTTATTATTTATATATATTTTAAGCCTTTTTAAGCCCTCCCCACACTCTTATAAACCTTTCCTACACTGTTATTAACCTTTCCCACACTGTTGTAAACACTTCCCATACTCTTAAACACTTTCTACACTCTTAAACCTATGTAATTTTAACAACATATGAAATTCTATATGGGTACTCACCAGTGAATATACAGTAGTCTTCTTTTAATATGTTTTAATTAATATTGTTATATTTTTATTTTCAGTTTTTTTAGACTAGAAAATGCTTATTTTACTGCAAAAATAATTAAAATGATAAATATATAAAAATATCTATGCATTGCAAAATCCCGTGATATAGAAAAAAATCACGATACAAAATTAGATATCGACAATTTAAAAATCCGCGAGACTGCAAAAAGTGAACCGCAATATGGAGAGGGATGACTGTATTATTGATCCACTTATTGTTTGAGGGAGGAAATGGAGGCTCCATGGAACACAGCCACTCGCCCACGGCCAGTGGTGGTGTCAGCAAGAACACATAGGGCGATCAGCCAAACGCAGGGCTCTCCCACCATCCGGACCTGTCCCACTTCCCTCACACAGCATTTACCCACACGCTGAAGAAGCCTGAAAGCAGATGATTTAAGCTCTCTTGTCCAGAAGAGGCATTAAAGCAGAGGCAGACCCCAAAGAAAGTGACAGAAATGAGTGAGCACTGTCCTGAGACAAAGGCAGACATTGCTTCACTATTAGAAATACTGTGGAAATTAACTCAGAAGAAAAACATCTTGCCCTCATCTATACTAAAGCCTCTTCCAATTGAATCCTCTGAAGTGAGACAAAAAAGCCTTTAAAATAATTCTCCAATTGCTGAATCTCAGTCCTATTTTCGAAAATAGACAAACTCTGAAGGCATAACAACCCCTTTCTAATGAGGCGGAGAAACAATGCATTTCCATTACCATTACTAACCGGGTATTTCAAGCAAAGGAAAACTTACTGTATTTGTATAAATAGTGAATTAAGTATCCATTATTCACTCTCATTAAGACACATAACAAACATTTTCATAATTTCACTAAGAATAATTTGTAGTTGCTTGTTAATTTTTGTTTATAGTTTCATTAAATTCTTTGGAGCTCAAACTACTAGTATTTTACTGGATCATGTATAATATTACTAGGAATAATATGATACTTTCTGATATCTGTTGGAGAGAGAGGAGCTGTTTTTGCAAATCCTGACTATAGTTCTGGATTCTTTAAGAAGCAAAGTATTCAATGTAATGTTTCAGTTTCAGAATAAATTACTTAGGGTGAACTGAAATTCTATCTTCCTCTGAAAAACATAGAAAAGCAAGTTATAAACTGCCGTCATCATTGTCTGGCAGCTCTGAAATCCAGTTATCAAATTATATTTTGCTGAATTAATTGATGCTATTTTTCAAGAGACAATATTAGATGTAGATGAGCTGTATAATGCTTAGGGAAAAATAAACAAAAAAAATTGAAATATTGCAGGGAAATCACTTAGAGACCCATTCCTCCAGGCCACCCAAATAATTAAATCCGGAGAGCTTCTAAGCTCTCGAATGTTGATGGGCATTCCACTACGGCAGTCGCTAAGTAGATTCACCAAAATTATTTACAAACAAATGAGCTGCTGCTTCAGAAAAGAAACATACTATATCTCAAATTCTTTAAAATGTGTTCTCATTCCCATGCTTACTATGCTACCCCCAGACATACAAGTGGGGGAAACTATAATAAGATCTAGAGCAGGGGTCGGGAACCTTTTTGGCTGAGAGAGCCATGAATGCCACATATTTAAAAATATAATTTCGTGAGAGCCATACAACGACCCATGTGTATCTTATGCATTATCCAATAAAAATTTAGTGTTGTGCCTGACCAGGCGGTGGTGCAGTGGATAGAGCGTTGGACTGGGATGCGGAAGACCCAGGTTCGAGACCCCGAGGTCGCCAGCTTGAGCGAGGGCTCATCTGGTTTGAGCAAAAGCTCACCAGCTTGAGCCCAAGGTCGCTGGCTCAAGCAAGGGGTTACTCAGTCTGCTGAAGGCCCATGGTCAGGGCATGTATGAAAATGCAATCAATGAACAATTAAGGTGTTGCAATGCACAACGAAAAACTAATGATTGATGCTTCTCATCTCTCTGTTCCTGTCTGTCTGTCCCTGTCTATCCCTCTCTCTGTCTCTATAAAAAAAAAAAAAAGGTCTTGTCCCAGAGGACAGCTGTGATTGGCTCCAGCCACCTGCAACCATGAACATGAGCGGTAGGAAATGAGTGGATTGTAATACATGAGAATGTTTTATATTTTTAACGCTATTTTTTTTTATTAAAGATTTGTCTGCCAGCCAGATGCAGCCATCAAAAGAACCACATCTGGCTCACAAGCCATAAGTTCCCGACCCATGATCTAGAGGAAGATTCTCCCTTGATTTCCATTTAAATGACAAGAGACTTGATAGGTATAAGCAAAACACACAAATGACCAAGCCCTGGGTTGTACTGAAAGTCACCTTAATCTTATTCATATTTTGCCAACCAGTTCTATAGTAACTGAAAATGTCACCAAACTAATACCTCCTTGGCTATAGTTAGAAATGAGCAACTACTGTAAATAAGGAATAATCAAGTTCAACTATTTTAAACAGTAAACTGTCACTATGTTGTTTTTAATCTATATATACAAAATAATTTGTCATTTATATAGCACCCTGCTCCCTTAAATATGTCAACATATCAATCTGGTGTTCTGTCTCCTGCAAGTTCTCAATCATCTTTACATGAGCAAAGAGTTACGTTCTAACGGAAGCAAACATTCTAATATATTCATGCTATTATTGCTCCTTGGAAATGATCCAGAGCCTCAATAAGGCAGTGATTGGAGATGCACAAAGTATTTTAATATCCTAATTATTTTGATTTAACTTCCTCTAATAGTTCAAATTGATACTGAATTTATTTAGAACCCATTAGAGGTTGTTTTTTTTTTTTCCCAACAGATCATAAACACAGACTGAACTTAATCTCAAGACAGAATTAATTATTCATGATTCAAATTGCCTCTACACTTTTCCAAAAACCTGCCAACCCCTTCTACATTCAGGCTTTTATTTTAATTCCTTTCTCATTTTAGGAAGGTAATTACTGACAATGTCTGTGCCATTCTGCAGAGAAGGGAGGCCTTCTGCTCACTGATCTGAACACAACACAGACACTCAGAACTACAGGCAGAGAAGTTGGTTGGTGTTGGTTGGTGTCATCAAAGTCCCCATGACAGCCTTCCTTCCCCACAAAGCTCAGCCACCAAGATGAAAAGGACAAAGAGTCACAAAAACCTTCTCTCCTGTTTTAATAAAGGAGCACCAGTCTCTTGCACATTTCAGAAAACTCCAGGGTCTGTTTTCAATGAAAATGGTACACTTCCTTTTAAATTAACATCTGAGTTCAAATGGATGTTCTTTAAAAAAGGGAGTTTTTGACACAGTGGAAACATGATGTATTTAAACTCATTAATAACCAACGATTGGCAATGCAAGACCTTTGGACTCTTCTTGTTTTATGAAGTATGACAAGATTAGACAATAATAGAGACAACTAACCAAAAACCTACTAATGCCACCAATAGTGCTAAGCACTTCACATGTATTCATTCATTTCAATTCCATTCTCAGAGACTCTTATCAGAGTAAGTTCTATTAGAATCTGTTTTACAAAACAAATAAACAAACAAAACAATAACAAAGCACTAAAAATTAGAAAATTGAAACAACTTGCTATAAATACCACAAATGATAAATAACAGAACCAGATCAGTTTACCTCTTAACCCTAATATGATTAACTACCAACATGCTACCTCTCTGCCTCAGTGGCATATGTACAGTTAGTTATTCACTCAACACACAAAGCAGGGCATGCTTACACCGGACCCTCATGTGTGGAGGCTGTGAAAAACACTAAGGTACTTAAGACAAGGTCCAAATGCTCAGAAATACTTAGCAAATATATTTATTTTGCATGTAAGAAATGAAAGTAATAATTTTGAAGAAAAATTATATTTTTTCCTTAAAATAAGAGCCATTCAATTAAGTGAACAGCAAAGGCATACATAATTTAGTTGGGTCAGGCACAGGCTAGAAGGCCTGTAGTCCTGTTTAGTTCTGTTTCTAATGTCAGCTTTATTCTTAGCTAAATCTTGACTCTCTGGCCCCAGACTCCTCATCTATGGGAGTGAAATAGGTTAGCAGATCAAATTTAAAAAATATATCAAAAACCACCTAGAAGAAAAAGAATAAGCACTGTTCTAGTGCAAGATGATATCTCTAGTTTCAGCTCTGAAACACATTTAATCTCTGTCTTCGATTGTACAGAATGAGACTTAACTGTTACAAAGCTGCAGGGCTGATTGATGCTGCTTTTGGGTGAAGAGCATCTGTTTTGGAGGAGTGATCTCATCTTTTTCATCTTTTTCTTCTCTTAAGGCTGATTTTTCTTAGGTGGAGAGGGTCCAGTTAGTGATATTATCCACACCTAGGGCAGTGGAAATCATGGAATACAAGAGAAATTACAGGATGATTCAACAGGCTTCTCTGGGTTTTGTTCTAGTTAAAGAAGCAAATAGAAAGTAACTTCATAAGTCGTCTGTCTGGATAAGGGATATAATCTATCTCTGAGCTTCAGGTTCATAATATTCTAAGCAACCAACCTGTCAGGCACCTGCTGCAGCATACTACCAGCATGCCAATAATACAATCCCAATTCATGTAATTTTGGCATAAATTGCAAGCTTTCTAAACCACTGAATTCATTGCCTCTCCTTGTTTCCCCCCAGAGACTGGTCCTTCTTTTTCATCCTTATCTATTCAAATCACAAATAATTTTGGGTTGACTGCCATTTCATCTATGCAGGCTTCCTTGGTCAACATTTGGCTGTTAATTAAAATCCCTGAACTTGACTCCTGGCTCCAATACCTCAAGGCTGTTACTTTATGCTAGTTACTTAAAATTTACCAACGTTGAGTAGCTTCATCCTTAAAAGGGGAAACTTTACACACTGTAAGAATTTAAGTAAGCTAATATACGTAAATATATTCAGCACAGTGCTTGGCACATAATATGCAAACAAGAAGTGTCAATTAGTGTTGCAATTTCTAATATCCAAAGCCCTAAAAACACTTTTAGCTTGTATTGAAATCATGTAACTTTCTCTGCCTGTGCCTCTCATTTGCTTGCTGGCAATGATTTTTTCTATTTTGAAAAAAATAATTTATCAGCCCTGCCCAGTTGGCTCAGTGGTAGAGTAACCCAGCATATGATAGTCCAGGGTTCAATTCCCAATCAGGGTACACAGGAGAAGCGCCCATCTGCTTCTCCAATTCTCCCCCTCCTCCTCCTCTTTCTCTTTCTCTTCCCCTCCTACAGCCATGGCTCGATTGATTAGAGCATGTTGGCCCAGGGTGCTGAGAATGGCTCCATGGAGTCTCTGCTTCAGGTGTAAAAATATAATAATTCAGTTGTGAGCATGGGCTCCAGATGGACAGAGCATCACCCCTAATTGGGTTGCTGAGTGGATCCCATTCAGGGCACAGGTGGGAGTCTGTTTTTCTATCTCCTCTCTTCTCACTTAAATGAAAATAAATAAATAAACAAATAGTAGATAGTTAGATAGATAGATAGATAGATAGATGATAGATAGATAGATAGATAGATAGATAGATAGATAGATAGATAGAAAGCTAAGAAAAAGAGAGAAACTAATTTAGATTTTTTTTCATGTGCGGCTAATTTTGAGGATAAGAATATATGAGCTGCTTATTTCTGCGTTCTCCTTAGCATCCAAATGAGTGCATCTATATAAGAGATGTTATGTGAATGCATGAACAAATGGATGAGTTCCTTGGCTCCCGGAGTGTGGCCTCTGGCTAAGCTTCCCTTGAATATTTCACTTGCTGGGTCCCCTACCCACCTCCCACCTGTCCAAGAGTCTGATATTTATATTATCTCCCACTGCGTGGAAAATTTTTTTCCCCTTTTCACATTCTGCCAGTGTTCAGTTCTAGCTCTATTGTGGCCCATTAAGAAAAGATAAAACTCACATTGGCAATTCTCAAGTCAGACTCCAGGGCACATGAGCAGAACAGAATCCGGGATGTTCAGTTGATTGACAAGAAAGCACATTAAAATTTCAAGAGTAACTAACGTGGAAGCCAAGTGTGCAAGAATTTGCTTGCCGAGCATTCAAGATATTCTTTCTAGAGGGAACAAAGTGTCTTCTCTTGAATACAGACCCTGATCCTGCTGTAGGAGACAGAAGGGTGCCATGAAATACTCTGGCCTAAGAGTGAAAACGGGAAGTACCAGAGTCCTGTCAATCACTCTATGTGAGCTCAGGTTAGCGACTTCTCTCTGGACCTCAGTTTTCCTTCCTCAAAATGAGGTAAACCAGATGTCCTCTCAGATTCTTTCAAAGTGTACCATGAATATGAATATGAAATATGAATATGAAATATGAAATGCATATAATAAAATGTAGCATAATAAACTAGACCACCATGAAAAAGTGGGTAGTTTAAAACAGAAGTATTTTGATATCCACTTTAGGAAAATAAAAGTCCCATTTTGATAGATCAAGCTTATATAATTCAGTCAAGATTTGACATTATCAAAGAGTCACTATATACTGAGTCAGAATATGGGGGACAGAAGAAAAGAGATCAGGGTCCACATGACACAAATTATAGCTTATTTCACAGTTGTGCTCAACATAAACAAAAAACAAAAATTGACTTACTTCTTGATTTTTGTAAAAGTTGAAAAAGTTAAAAGAGATTTTTTTTTTAATAGAAACATTGTACGATGTTGTTCCTACAGGTTCTTAGAGCAGGTTATGAAGACAGGCTGATTTTTTTTCATCTCCTCTGTCCCAAAGAATGTGAACTTAAGCACAGGGATCTGAATTTAAGTAGTTCCTATTGTTTCAACTCTGGGACCTGAAAGTCCTTCATATAAAATGCAGATTGAAAATAATCTATAAATTTCCTGTAGTCATCGAGGTTCCCTTGCTATCTACCACCCTGCCCCATCACCTCCCACTAAACAGAGACCCAGAATCAATGTCTCTCCCAGGGGACACGCCATGCTGTATGGGGAAGGGGAGGAGATGAGAAGGTGGAGGAAGCTGTTTGTCATTTGCAATGATTTCCCAACCTGCAAATGTTCCAAGATGCTTGGCAGCATGCTACACATAAAATTAAATCAGGAATATTCATTTGGCACAATTTTTTATTCATAAATCAATTCTCAACATTCATTTTGACACACCCCTTTTTAAAAAAGATTTCCAACTGAAATTGAAAACTTGGTGAAAGCAGTGTTTGGTGAGAAACAGAATGATGTCCTTGCTTTTGGCTATAGGTGAGCTGTAGTTTCCGCTTCTTCTGGGTGGGAGCAACTTCATCATCAGGTGTGGGAGTCAGCTCTTGCGCTAACTTTGTGCCATTGACACGGGAGAGCTGATAAATGGTACTTACTTCCTGCTCATGACCTAGTTTGTAAGCTCATAAATCACAGCAAACACCCTGACACCCATTTGCTGGAGCTTCCTCGTGATAAACCAGAGAGAGGTGCCCGCAAGAGGTCAGGGGATCAGCTCAGAGATCTGGGCTTCACTCCGAGAGCCAGCCCATCAGGAGCACAAGGAAGTCAGTTTGATCATTACAACACTGGTCAGCTGGATGCTCACTGCTGTGTGTGTGTGTGTGTGGTTGTGTCCAGGGAGGGCAGTTTCGATTATGATTGCAGCAGAGAGGGAGGAAGGGCGGTGCAGAGGCTATGGCATATAACACTAAAAGTCAGAGTGCTCAAGTTTAGCTAATAAATCATTTCTGTATGTGTCTTAAAGTAGTCACCCCCCCACACACACACACACAAAATATGCAAACATTTCCCCATCACCTTGATGATTTTTGCCATATTCATCTTCTCCATGTATTAATTAAAATATATTATTACCTCTCTATTTTAAGCTTAATGTTGTCTTTCAGAATATCATCTGTGAGATTAGAGAATTATGTTCTGCTTATATATTTTATAATGCATACTAAAATACAGAACGAGTAAAAGTTTTTTTGTTGTAAATGATCTGTGCAGCATCTGAAATCGTGTCTTCATCATCAGTAAATTGAACAGTAAATTGAACACCGCACCCTGGGAAACTGCTCTCGAGGACTCACCATCTGTGACATTCAAGGTCACGGTACGAGTACAAAAAGGCCAAGTTCTTGATGAGAATGTTTTTTGTCTACTGTACATCTAAGACAGAACAAGAACACTGCTGGGGTTATGTGGCAGGATTCAGGCTTGTAAGGGGTTTCTTGGAAACTAAAACCCAGCTGGAAAGGACTTCAACATATAGGAGACAATTAAAGCACATTAGCTAATCCAAAAGAAAAGGCTTTAGGACTGAAAAGGCAACATACGAACACAGAGCAATGTTAGCAGTGCTTGATTTTAAACTGTTGAGAGAACTGAGTTCACCGGAAGTCCTTTTCCCTTTGGGGAAAAGAGAGAGACCTAACGTTATTAATAGTACTGTCAACGACTCATGGATCAAAACCGCATAGTGAAGAGCCTCCTAAAACACATTGAATTCACTTAATTAATTGCAAAACTTATCACCAAGATCTTTCCTGTTGGTATGCACTTGGCTTACTTGCACAGACCTCTCTCAGGGTTAAGCGTCACAGAAAGGACTAGGCCCTTCTACTTGAGTGTCAGGCATATGGAGAGGGTAGTGTTGCTTTCTTGGTCTCCAGGGGCTCCTGAACTCCAGCCGATCGCCCTGCTAATTGTGCTGAGCTGGGAGGGAGACCCAAGTCCTGTGCAGGTCGATGGGTGCCTTGCTCACACTATCCTGGTCTGTATGGTACCCAGCCCTAGGTGTAGGGAGCTCTATGGCGCAAGCTCAGCAGAGGTGGAGTGGTAATAGCTCTGTCTAACTCAGCTTCAATCCTGAGAAAAGTCAGTACTCTCGCTCTACAGTCAGAGAGGCAACATAGAGCCTAAAAGACATAGAGCCTGATAGGCCATATGGCAAATTTGACTGCACAGACATGGGTGGGTTTTGGCTACATGGAAGCAGAACTTCTCACCATAGTTTGCTATTTTGTTTTAATTTGGATTGTTTAGTTTTGATATTTTAAAATCCATTTAATTGATTTAGAATTTAATAAGATATATCCAGCATAAGCCTTGTCTTTAAGAATATCATCTGTGAAATTATAGGATTTATATTCTGCTTATATAATATAAAATATGTTATAATGTAATATAAGTTACATGCAATAAAATGCACTCGTTTAAGCATAGAAATAGAAGAGTCAGAGCTACATACTTGAGAAATCAACACCACATTAAGATCAAAATCGTTTCAATCACATCACTTTGATTTCCTTACCAAAATCTATCAGCATATTTATTCATAGTTTTGCTGTAAACAGTATACAGTCGCTGTTACTTTTTTATTGAGTCAGAAAAAAAAAATCTTTACCTTTTAAATGGAGTACCAACACCATTTAAATTCATGATTACTATTTTTCTTTAGAGAAAGAGAGAGAGAAACATTAATTTGTTGTTCCACTTACTTAGGCAGAAATCTTTGGTTGATTCTTGTGTGTTCCTTGACCAGATATCTAACCTACAACCTTGGCATATTGGGACAACACTTGAACCAAGTAAGCTAACCGGGTCAGGGTCTAAATTTCTGATTTCTAAATTTGAGGATGTTTCAATCTACAATCTTGTTTCCTATTTATCATGTTTGAGTGTGCTTCCATCCCTTACTTCTCCTTGCCTTTGACTGGATTAATTTATTCTGTTGTATCTCATCTATTGATGTATTGGTTGCTTCAGAGTTTGCAATATACATTCAAAAACTAAACATCTTTAGCAGTATTCTTTCATTTTCCTCCTATTGTTATTTGTGCTATTTTGATCACATGTTTTTCTACATATATTACAAACCCCACAATAAATGACTGTTGTTTTAAACAGTTAATTTTTATCTATCTATCTATCTATTTTTTTTTTTTTTACAGGGACAGAGAGAGAGTCAGAGAGAGGGATAGATAGGGACAGACAGACAGGAGCAGAGAGAGATGAGATGCATCAATCATCAATTTTTTGTTGCGACACCTTAGTTGTTCATTGATTGCTTTCTCATATGTGCCTTGACCACGGGCCTTCAGCAGACCGAGTAACCCCTTGCTCGAGCCAGCGACCTTGGGTCCAAGCTGGTGAGCTTTGCTCAAACCAGATGAGCCCACACTCAAACTGGCGACCTCAGGGTCCTCAACCTGGGTCTTCTGCATCCCAGTCCAATGCTCTATCAACTGTGCCACCGCCTGGTCAGGCTAAACAGCTAATTTTTTTCTTTTTTTTTTTCTTTTTTTCTGAAGCTGGAAACGGGGAGAGACAGTCAGACAGACTCCCGCATGCGCCCTACCGGGATCCACCCGGCACGCCCACCAGGGGCGATGCTCTGCCCCTCCGGTCTGCCGCGACCAGAGCCACTCTAGCGCCTGGGGCAGAGGCCGAGGAGCCATCCCCAGCACCCGGGCCATCTTTGCTCCAATGGAGCCTTGGCTGCGGGAGGGGAAGAGAGAGACAGAGAGAAAGTAGGGGGGGGGGGCGGGTGGAGAAGCAAATGGGCGCTTCTCCTGTGTGCCCTGGCCGGGAATCGAACCCTGGTCCCCTGCACGCCAGGCCGACGCTCTACCGCTGAGCCAACCGGCCAGGGCCATAAACAGTTAATTTTTTTAAAGGCACTTTAAAATGAGAGGAAAATCTTTTATATTTACCGTTCGTGGTGATCATCATTTATTTCTGTAAATCTCAGTGTCCCTCTGGTGTTACCTCCTTCCATCTGAAAAACACTTTAATATTCCCTATAGTATAAATCTGCTGACATGAAATTCTCTCAGTTTTTATCTGTAAAGTTTTTCTTTCACTTAATTCTCCTTTCCCTCCCCTCCAAAATAGAGAATTCTTGGTAGTTAGATTTTTCCCACAAGAACATTCCCATTTGCTCCATTGTTGTATGCCTTGCACAGTTATGAGAGCATTTCAAGAATTGTCATCCTTGCTTTTCTGTGTTTGATGCGTCCTTTTGCTCTGTGGTCATTTCTAACCTTCGTTCCTTAGTTTTTCACATCTTTTAACCTTCTGGTACTTTTACATTATTTTTCTATATCACTGGTTTTTTCTATTTGATTATGATGTCTCTTGGTGTGGTTTTTTTTCTTTTTTCTTTTTTAAGCTGGAAACGGGGAGAGATAGTCAGACAGACTCCTCCCTCATGCGCCCGACCGGGATCCACCTGGCACGCCCACCAGGGGGCGACGCTCTACCCACCAGGGGGCGATGCTCTGCCCCTCGGGGCATCACTCTGTTGCGACCAGAGCCACTCTAGCACCTGGGGCAGAGGCCAAGGAGCCATCCCCAGCGCCCGGGCCATCTTTGCTCCCATGGAGCCTCGCTGCGGGAGGGGAAGAGAGAGATAAAGAGGAAGGAGAGGGGGAGGGATGGAGAAGCAGATGGGTGCCTCTCCTGTGTGCCCTGGCCGGGAATCGAACCCGGGACTTCTGCACGCCAGGCCGACGCTCTACCACTGAGCCAACCAGCCAGGGTCCCTTGGTGTGGTTTTCTTTAACCTGTGTGTTTACAGATTTCATTAAGTCTGAAAAAAAAGATTGTCACTAGTTTCTTAACTATTTTTCTGCCTCTCCAACCTTTTTTCTTGGATTCAAATTATATGCTGTACCAATTGGTATTGTTCTATAGGACACAGAGACTATGATCTTTTCCATCTTTTAGCCTTCCTTTTTCTCTCTATATTTCAGTTTGAATAAATCCTGTTGCTTTTTGTTTCAGTTGGATACTTTCTTCTGAAATTTGTAATCTCCTTTTAATTCCATCCTGGGAATTTGTCAATTTATATATTTAAAAAATTTTATTCCTAGATGTACCATTGGTTCTTTTAGATATCTTTCCTTTCTCCTGTGGTAAACTTTGAAAATGTTTATATATTTATAAAAGCTATTTTCACAACCTTCAAGCTAGTTCTGTTATCTCTGTCATTTCTGGATGTTTTAAATAAAGGCTTTATTTTCATAGAACAGCGTTAGCTTCCCAGCAAAATTGAGAGGAAGATACGAAGATTTACAACATACCTTCTGCATAGCCTCCCACTATCTACATCTCCCACCAGAGAGGTACATTTGTGACAATTGATGAACCTACATTATACCTCATCATTACCCAGAGTCCATAGTTTACATTATGGTTCACTCTTGGTATTGTGCCTTCTATAAGTTTGGACATCTGGTAGAATGTATCCATCATTATGGTATCATACAGAATATTTTCATTACTCTGAAAATCCTCTGTGCTTTGTCTAGTCATCCTTCTCCGCTCTCAACCCCTGATAAACATTGATCTTTTTAACTGTCTCAATAGTTTGGGCTTTTCCATATAGTTTTCCATATATGTCATATAGTTATAATCCTATAGCCTTTTCAGATTGACTGCTTTCACTTAGTAAAATATGCATTTAAGGTTCCCCTATGTCCTTTCATGGTTTGACAGCGTATTTCTTTAGCACTAAATAAAATCCCTTTGTCTGGATGCACCAGTTTATTCTTCCATTCACCTACCGAATAACATCTTGGTGGCTTCCTGGTTTTGGTATTGACGCATCAAGCTGCTATAAATATCTAACTCCTTTAGATAAATAACAAAGAGTTCGGTTGCTGAATCATATGATAAGAGTTTGTTTGATTCTGTAAGAAACGGCCAAATTGTTCTCCATAGTGGTTATACCATTCTGCATTCCCATCGGCAATGGATGAGAGTTCCTGTTGCTTCTCAGCCTCTTCAGCATTTGCTCTTGTCAATGTTACAGAGTTTGGCCACTCTAATAGGTGTGTTGTGGTCTTTTATTTGAATTTCCATGATGACATACAATGTGGAAATTCTGCATATATGCTTGTCATTCATGTATCTTCTTTGGTGAGGCATCTGTTAAGATCTTTGGCCCATTTTTAAAAATTGGGTTGTTTTCTTACTGTTGATTTTTAAGCATTCATTGTATATTTTGGATAGCAGTCCTTTATAGCATATGCATTTTGCAACTATTTTTCACCATTCTGTGGCTTTTGTTCTCATTTTTTTACATTGTCTTTCATAGGACAGAAGTTTTTTAAATTAATGAAGTCCAGCTTATAAATTATTTCTTACAGGAATTGTGCCTTGGGTGTTGTATCTAAAGAGTTGTTGCCATCCTGAAGGTAATTTAGGCATCCTCTTATAATATCCTTTAGGAGTGTTATAGTATTGTGTTTTACACTTAGGTCTATGATCCAGTGTGAGTTAATTTTTGTAAAGGGTGTATGGTTTGTGTCTCTATTCATGTTTTTGCATGTGAATGTCCAGTTGTTTCAGTTCCATTTCTTGAAAAGACTATTGGCTCCATTTTTTTCTTTGCTCTTTTATCAAAGATCAGTTGACTATATTAACGAGTCTATTTATTAGCTCTCTATTCTGTTCTATTAATCTATTTGTCTATTCTATATCACACTGTCTTGAGATCTGTAGCATAAGTCCTCCAATTTTGTTCTTCTCCCTTAACATTAGATTGAGTTTCTGGTTCTTTTCCCTTTCCATACAAACTTTAAAATCAGTTTGTCAATACCAAGAAAATAACTTGCTGAGATTTTGATTTGAATTACAGTACTTTGAATCAATAGATCGAGTTGGGAAGAACTGACATCTTGATAGCACTCAGCCTTCTTATCAGTGACTATGAACTCCCTCTCCATTTACTTGCTTCATTTGAAGGGATCAGTTTTAAATGACCAATGTTTCCCCTGGTTATGGAACACATTTACATACTTCTTAGCACATCTGATAATAGCTAAATTTTGTCAATTACATCATTGAGTGTCAAGATTTTGTTTTAAGAGCACTGAACTGTGCCCTGTCTGGCAGTTTGATTGTGTGTGGCTCCATATGATCCCTTCATGTTATGACTTAAACTATTTTTTTAAGGTGAGTCTAGAGCTAGAGCGGCATTTATTCTGAGATAGTTTATCCTTAATCCTACGGTATGAAATTTCTGGGGAATTGACTTATTGTTCTGGGGTATCTCAAAAGACTGTCTATTCTAGCTGGTGAAAGCTTGAATCTTTTCACTCTCTGTAAGATTAGTCCTGTTCACCTTACTGATCTACTATTCTTACCTGTTCATCCTGGTGGATTTACCCTATAGAAGAGATGTTTGTTACTCAGCAATAACTTAAGAGGACCCTTATGCAGATTTCTAGAGTTCCTTTTCTAAATTTTTCTTTTCTATCTTTAGCAAAGCTTTACCTACATTCCCACATGCCTCAGTCTCCTAAAATCTCAATCTCTCTCTTTGCCATTCAGCAGTATCACCAGGCCCTGGTGTTTACCCTTTCTTATACTCATAGTTCTAAAGCTCTCCCTCATCATTTATCCAGGGAAACTGCAGCACTCACTTCATTTATTTCCCTCTCCAGGCATCAGATTCCAGTACTTCCTAGTGCACAGTACAGAAATACAGCCAGTGAATAGATTTTTCCCAGTTTTATAGTTGTGGTTCTTTATAGTGTCTTATGGCCAGAATGGAAAGTAGCCTTCAGCTCCCATATGTATTTTAAATTTTTATCAAGTATGCTGTGGTTGAATATGTCCATAAAACAGTTTAAATTTCCAACATTTTGGGTATCATCTAAGCACCGAGTTTTGTTTTTATGTCCTCCCAAATGGCAAATAAATCATTGTCTTTGTCTTTTCCAAAGCATATAGAAATTTCATTGTTAGAAGAGAATACATGAAACATTTTAGTTAATTTTTGCATGGTGTCTGGATGACCTTCCACAAATTCTCCTGTTTTACTAGCAGTTTATATTTGAACATCTGTAATAGTATGGAACTCATATCCCTGAGGAATCTTAGCCCATGATAAGATAATTTTGTTATAAAATGTCTTCTTAAGTTGATATACTTTCTTTCTTGTGTACCTTCCAATATTGGACTCTGATGCTGGCTGCTGAAATCAATTAAATATTTTGTTTTGTTTTTAATTCTTTGTATACTACTTGTTTCCAAAGCAGATTTGAAGCAGTCTATTCAGAAGACATGCACACAGGCATTTGATGCATGAAAACACTGTAACTTCCCTAGGCAACTCTAGTTTACCTTAAGTATTCTTGGTCCCACAATTATTTCTTATGTGATTAGGTATTATAGCCCTTATAAGAAGAATCACCAGGAGGTAGAATGATGGTTGCCTGAGGCTGGGGGTGAGGGGAGGGAGGGAGCTGTTCAACGGATACAGTGCTTTTTTGTTTTGCAAGATAAGAAGTTATTGAAATCTGTTACACTACTTACTATACTGTATACTTTAAAATAGTTAAGATAATAAATATTATGTTAATAGATTTTTAACATTTTTTTTATATTTTCATAACTTTTATTTTTTAAGTAAGAGGCAGGGAGACAGACAGACATACTCCCACATGCTCCCTGACCAGGATCTACCCAGCAAGCCCCCTACGGGGCAATGTTCTACCAAACTTTTTTTTTAAATGACACTGAATCTATGAAATAAAGGCAGTGGAAGCAGGAAGCAAAAATGAGGGTTTCTTCCCGAGCTCGTGACAATGGTTTTTCATTTTGCTGGCTTCAATGCTAGATCTTCTCATCAAGGAATAGGTCCTATTAAACCTGTTTCAGAGGTCTGTTGACTGGGAGACAGAAAAAGAAACAGGATCATGGTCGTGGCTCCAAAAATGAGGCTATAATTTACCCATCAATCTGAGACAGCTACGTCTGCAAAACTAAAAATGCAAACTGCGCTGTTGCCTCTCCAGTGGCCAGGGATTTAGAGGTTTGGATTAAAGTCAACACCTTGACTTAAACTTGGAAGCTGACTCAGAGCCAGTGTAAATTAAAAAGTTATTGTCCTGGGCTGGAAGTCAGCCATCTGGCTCAGGAGAAGGTGCATACTAGATTCAGGCTTAAGAAAGCTTTCACGTTATCTGCAAAGTCACCCTACCATGTGAGACTAATGTTACTGTGGCAAGCCTGAATGACACGGAGTGGGGCCACCTGATGCCACACACCATAGTTTTGTAATTTTATAATCTTATGAGAGTATGCTGTTCTATACCCTTGCAGCGTCCATTGTGCCCTCACCCCGTTCGAGTACCTGGTTTTCACTTTGGGAACTCTTAATTTTATTCTGTTTGGAAGATGCTGACTCACTTCAATCCTAGGCTAGCAAACCAAGGTCCTTGTCAATCAGAGACTCTCCACTGGCCATAGACATGGATTCAAAAATTGCACATAATGCAAGTTAGGCTCATTAGACTCAAATTATTAAGATTATTGGAAAGATATCCTCCTTTAGCTGGACTGGCTAAGCTGAAAGGAGATAAGATACTAGAGGTCATTCTAAATTCACAGAGTGGAGTAAAACCAAGAGACAGAGGTAATTTGTTAATAACACATTTGGAAGCCTCGGATTTGGTCATGCCAAGTCCAGAGGTTAAAATGCTCTTTCGTATCTAAGTCAGTTTGAAGTGGTACTCTGTCATTGATAATATAAGGCGATCTGAAAATACTACTATACAAAACTAAATAATTCCATAGACCCTGCTCCTTATTTCATATGTCTGTATCTCATCCCTCATATGTCTGTAGCTCATGCCCCACATGATTTGGAAGTTCCCAGACGGCCCTCAGAAGGACTGAATCTATTTTGTGATTTATCATAATGCATAGTATGTCCCTGAAATATGAGATGCTCAGTAAACAAATAATGACCAAACTTTTTCTCCTTCAATCACCCCCCACACATACACACACACACACACACACACACACACACACACACACACACACCATCAGTCGTTGACCCATTTCTGAGTTTGGGAGTTCAAGTTTCTAAAAGAGTACATACTAGGGGTAGTATTGGGGTGCTTGTTTCTTTCTTTGTTGTTTTTTATTTTCTCCCTTTCTCACAAAGTGAAAAAGAGCTCAGGGAATATTTTTTAAAAGATGTACATATTTTTTTTTCTTTTGTAAAAAAACCAACTCACCCCCTCAAACACTCACACAGACACACACGAACAAAATCAATCTTTTCAGACATCTCTGCATCTCAGTAACCCCTCTCTGCCAAAAAGTTCAGGTAACACATTCCAGACCTTCTCCTGCATGAGCTAAATACCTCCTTCCATGTCAAAGCTTCCAGCTCTCCTGACACCGGTGCTGCACCGAGTTCCGTCCTCACAGAGATTCCAGCTCTCCTGACACGAGTGCTGCACCGAGTTCCGTCCTCACAGAGATTCCAGCTCTCCTGACACGGGTGCTGCACCGAGTTCCGTCCTCACAGAGATTCCAGCTCTCCTGACACGGGTGCTGCACCGAGTTCCATCCTCACAGAGATTCCAGCTCTCCTGACACGGGTGCTGCACCGAGTTCCTCACAGAGATTCTAACACTCCTGACACGGGTGCTGCACTGAGTTCCATCCTCACAGAGATTCCAGCTCTCCTGACACGGGTGCTGCACCGAGTTCCTCACAGAGATTCTAACACTCCTGACACGGGTGCTGCACCGAGTTCCATCCTCACAGAGATTCCAGCTCTCCTGACACGAGTGCTGCACCGAGTTCCGTCCTCACAGAGATTCCAGCTCTCCTGACACGGGTGATTCCAGCTCTCCTGACACGAGTACTGCACCGAGTTCCATCCTCACAGAGATTCCAGCTCTCCTGACACGGGTGCTGCACCGAGTTCCATCCTCACAGAGATTCCAGCTCTCCTGACACGGGTGCTGCACCGAGTTCCATCCTCACAGAGATTCCAGCTCTCCTGACACGGGTGCTGCACCGAGTTCCATCCTCACAGAGATTCCAGCTCTCCTGACACGGGTGCTGCACTGAGTTCCATCCTCACAGAGATTCCAGCTCTCCTGACACGGGTGCTGCACCGAGTTCCATCCTCACAGAGATTCCAGCTCTCCTGACACGGGTGCTGCACCGAGTTCCATCCTCACAGAGATTCCAGCTCTCCTGACACGGGTGCTGCACCGAGTTCCGTCCTCACAGAGATTCCAGCTCTCCTGACACGGGTGCTGCACCTAGTTCCGTCCTCACAGAGATTCCAGCTCTCCTGACACGAGTGCTGCACCGAGTTCCGTCCTCACAGAGATTCCAGCTCTCCTGACACGGGTGCTGCACCGAGTTCCGTCCTCACAGAGATTCCAGCTCTCCTGACACGGGTGCTGCACCTAGTTCCATCCTCACAGAGATTCCAGCTCTCCTGACACGGGTGCTGCACCGAGTTCCATCCTCACAGAGATTCCAGCTCTCCTGACACGGGTGCTGCACCTAGTTCCATCCTCACAGAGATTCCAGCTCTCCTGACACGAGTGCTGCACCGAGTTCCGTCCTCACAGAGATTCCAGCTCTCCTGACACGAGTACTGCACCGAGTTCCGTCCTCACAGAGATTCCAGCTCTCCTGACACGGGTGCTGCACCGAGTTCCGTCCTCACAGAGATTCCAGCTCTCCTGACACGGGTGCTGCACCGAGTTCCATCCTCACAGAGATTCCAGCTCTCCTGACACGGGTGCTGCACCGAGTTCCGTCCTCACAGAGATTCCAGCTCTCCTGACACGGGTGCTGCACCGAGTTCCGTCCTCACAGAGATTCCAGCTCTCCTGACACGGGTGCTGCACCGAGTTCCATCCTCACAGAGATTCCAGCTCTCCTGACACGGGTGCTGCACCGAGTTCCGTCCTCACAGAGATTCCAGCTCTCCTGACACGGGTGCTGCACCTAGTTCCGTCCTCACAGAGATTCCAGCTCTCCTGACACGAGTACTGCACCGAGTTCCGTCCTCACAGAGATTCCAGCTCTCCTGACACGGGTGCTGCACTGAGTTCCATCCTCACAGAGATTCCAGCTCTCCTGACACGAGTGCTGCACCGAGTTCCGTCCTCATATGTCCGAAGGAAGTGGACCATGAGAAGAGAGATTGTTTGGTTCCCCCACTGGCTCCAATAAGTTTTTCTCATAAATAAAATTAATAAATACATGCCAAAGGAAAGATGTGGCAGCATTATTGCTGTGATGGGGTGGTGGTCCTAGTCTATCTAGCCGGAAATATGATTAAGAGTGTTAAATTGCAAGATGCTGGGTTTGAGTCACTACTTGATAACTGTAGAAGTATGTCACCTCCCTGTGACTTTGTTTCCTCATATGTAAAATTAATTCATCATAAAATCAACCTCACTGGGTTATTTTGAGGATTGAGTAATCCAATGCACATACACATAAAACATCTAAAAGAGTGCAATCTAGATTCTCACCAGTACATTGTAGTGGAATATAAGAATAAGTAAAGGCTCTTTCCATAGGGAAAGAAGATCCTTTTAAAAAGAAGACTAATTAAAAAAACAAAGCCCAGCAACATTCTCTCATCTCTTTCAGAGTGCTTTTCCTTCTCTCCCTCCGAGAATAGAGAGAAAACAGGCAGTTCTGAAAATAAGTCGGCAAGTGGTGTGTCTGTGTGCATAGCTCTATATACCTCTTCCCTTGTGGCTAAGAACCTCAATGCTGATGGCCAGATACCATTTCATATCCACCCTGAGGTGCTGGGTTTCCTTTCTCAGCCGAGATCTTAAAAGAATGGCAAAAGTCACTATTGATGGAAACTGCATACACATATCTCACTGTCAGGTAACAAAATGCTATTCATTAGAGGCTAAAGGAAGTCACAGATTCTACTCCTTTTGTTTGAGTACCAGGAACTGGCAGGGAAATAGCAATGCATTCAGGCAGGAGGGCTCCCTTATCAGTACCAGAGCTGCGGCTGCTCGCAGACTAGGAGAGAGCCTGTGCCATTTCAGAATGTTCCTTGGCTCACTCTGAGGCACCAATGAATCGTTTACAGAAGTTGAGCTCTATGCTGGAACTCATTTCCAGCTCCCACAGAGGACGCTGGCTTTGCCCTCACTGGAGCTGATCCCATCAGCCCCACAGATTCATCTCATTTGCCCTCAAACTTGTGTTTTTCTCTTTGCTGCCCCAGAACTTATTTTCAGTGCTAGTGCCCGTATTTCCACGTTTCCATTGTTCCTTTTTTTCTGTTTTATTGGGAGGAGACTGTAAAAAAAAAAAAAAGAATTGGTGGCAAAATTATTTAAGGTTTTACAAGAAGAAAGCTTAGAGGAGTAGTAGTCACACATAAGCTTAAAATAATGGGTCACCTTTTTTTTTTTTTTTTTTTTTTTTTTGCATTTTTCTGAAGCTGGAAACAGGGAGAGACAGTCAGACAGACTCCCGCATGCGCCCGACCGGGATCCAACCGGCACGCCCACCAGGGGGCGACCCTCTGCCCACCAGGGGGCGATGCTCTGCCCATCCTGGGCATCGCCATGTTGCGACCAGAGCCACTCCAGCGCCTGAGGCAGAGGCCACAGAGCCATCCCCAGCACCCGGGCCATCTTTGCTCCAATGGAGCCTTGGCTGCGGGAAGGGAAAAGAGAGACAGAGAGGAAGGAGAGGGGGAGGGGTGGAGAAGCAAATGGGCGCTTCTCCTGTGTGCCCTGGCCGGGAATCAAACCCGGGTCCTCTGCACACTAGGCCGACGCTCTATCGCTGAGCCAACCGGCAAGGGCTGGGTCACCTTTTTATACACAAGATGCAAACATCATTTTCTTCCAGTCACTAAGAATGCATCTCATATCCTCATATAGGAAACATCCATTGGGAAGGAAGAAGTTAGGAACACAGGCGTTAGCTATTTCAAAGTCAATAGCTCTGATCCTATTCAACATGCAGCCATAGGAGAGTGAATTAGCTTCCTTGAGTCTCAAACCCCTGTTTTGTAAATAAAGATGTAATAAAGACCGTCTGAGAGAATGGCAGTAGTGACCAAAAGTGTTCATATGTGCAGGACCAATGACTTGCTAAGCAAACATTAATTGTCTTTTCCTCTCTCTTGCCGCTTATTCCCACCTTAGTAAAAAGATGATAATTTAACCTGAAAGGTAATTTAGTGCTCTTCACATTCTGTATTCCATTCTAAGATTTTCCTGAGCTCCAGTATGATTTTTTAAAAATTTTCATACATTAAAGTTCAATTTTTATACAGTCAAGTACAACAGTTTTGGAAAATGCATAATGTTAGGTATTATTGCTGTATCATGCAAAATAGTTTCCTACTCTATTCAACTCTCCCTCCTCTCCCCTAGGATTCTTTGCAACAGTTTTTGATGACTATGAATAAAGCCACTATAAACATTTGTAGGCAGGTTTTTTTTGTGTGGACATAAATTTTCAACTCATTTGGGTAAACACGTAGGAGCATGATTGTTGGACATATGGCAAGACTGTCTTAAGCTTTGTAAAAAAAACTGACCAACTGTCTTCTAAATGGCTGCACCCCCACCATTTTGCATCCCCACCAGCAAAGAATGAGAGCTCCTGTTGCTTTTCATCCTCACCGGCATTTGGTGTTGACACTGGAATGCAGGCATTCGAATAGGTATGAAGTCACGTATCATTGTTCAACTTCTAGCTCCCTAATGACATATGATGCAGAACATCTTGTCATATGCTTGTTTCCCATTTGTCGATATTCTTTGGTGAAGCATCTCTTCAGATCTGATGTCCCTGTTTTGGCGTTCCTGTTGTTTTTGGTCTTTTCTAAAACCTCCTCCTTCTGAGATTGTACTTACCGCTCTCTTAGCTGTGATCCACTGTTATGAAGCTGAAGCCCCGTTGGTGTGGTGGGAAGGAGGGGGGAAATGGGAAGTATCCCACAGTCTTATTTCTCAGTCTTCTCGTGAACCTCTGTTTCCTGGCCATGCCCTTCACAGGTGTTGCTTAGCATTTTGCCCCTTAGGTGAAAAGAAAGTTAGAGATGTCTGGAGAAAAGAAATCTCCTAAATCCAGGTCAGGGAAAGCATTTTTGACTGAAGAGTAGGCATCTGTTTTGAAGAAGGTTCTGGGTGTTTCCACAAGAATTACTTTCCCCTAACCCTAGCAGAAGAAGTATGATAGCATCTTCCTTGGTTCTTCACCATGAAAACCTGGTATACAGTGTGTCCGTAAAGTCATGGTGCACTTTTGACCAGTCACAGGAAAGCAACAAAAGATGATAGAAATGTGAAATCTACACCAAATTAAAGGAAAACTCTCCCAGTTTCATACCTATTCAGTGCAGTTCAATGTGGGCTCATGCACAGATTTTTTAGGGCTCCTTAGGTAGCTATCCCGTATAGCCTCTACAGACTCGTCACTGACTGATGGCCTACCAGAACGGGTTTTCTCCACCAAACTGCCGGTTTCCTTCAACTGCTTATCCCACCGAGTAATGTTATTCCTATGTAGTGGCGCTTCGTTATAAACGCGCCGATATTCACGTTGCACTTTGGTCACGGATTCGAATTTAGCGAGCCACAGAACACACTGAACTTTCCTCTGTACCGTCTACATCTCGACTGGCATGGCTGTGGGCTGCTCCACTGTATACACAGTGTTACATCATCATCTGCGCATGTGCACATGCTGCCACATCATCCTACAGAAACTGGGAGGGTTTTCCTTTTATTTGGTGCAGATTTCACATTTCTATCGTCTTTTGTTGCTTTCCTGTGACCGATCAAAAGTGCACCATGACTTTACGGACACACTGTATTTCCTGGAGGTGAAATTCACAACTGAGTACCTCATTCTCCTGAAAATCTATGTTCTCTTCAACAATTCAAGGGAATGACCACTGAAGTGTTCCTACAGGTTCATGGCTGCAGGAGATTCTGCTTCAGTGGATCCAGCTGTGCCTTTGGGGATTCCTCTGTCTCTTCAGTATCTGGGTAGTAGTTTGCCCAGTGACCTCAGTTCTGTAACAGGTCCAAGAAAAGTCTTTTTTTTTTTCAGTTTGTTTAGTTTTTTTTTTCTTGACAACATTCAAGCTCTACATATGGCAGAGGTAAACCAGATTTCCTAGTTCCATTTATTTCATTCTTAGAAAAGCCCTGTTATATCATTTTCCCCATTCCTACTTCTATTTGTCATAATAAGTTTAAAAGTAATTCTGACACCTAGCATTCAGGATTCCAACCCAGTGTTCTCTGCAGCTGGTCATCTCCCTTGATACCAACTTACAAAATAGGATTAATTACTCATTTGTTCCCTCAGCAGATATCACTGCACACCTGTGTTCACCACTGTCTGAGAGGCTGTGCTACAGCTGTGACCAGAGAAGACAAAACTTCTGCTTTCGTGGGGCTCACATTCTAGTGAAGGAGACGGGTGATGTACTTTACTTTTTATCTGATTTTTGTTTTTGTTTTTGTTCTATAGAGAGTTAGATAGAACTCCTAGGAAAATAAAGCTGGGAAGAATTTAAGAAAATTTTTTAGGAGACTTTGAAATAGGCAAAAAGATGACTGGGTATCTTTCCAGTTGAATGCTGGATTTTATCCAGTGGGCTCTCTAGGGATCATATGATTCTACAGCAGTCTGGACCTTTGATTGACTTCGATTGTGTGGGAGACAGACACGAAGGTACACCCCAGTGATCAATGCCTCTGGTATTAATGACCTGGTATAACGTCCTCCTCTTTTTTTTTTTTTTTTTTTTTCATTTTTCTGAAGCTGGAAACAGGGAGAGACAGTCAGACAGACTCCCACATGAGCCCGACCGGGATCCACCCGGCACACCCACCAGGGGCGACGCTCTGCCCACCAGGGGGCGATGCTCTGCCCATCCTGGGCGTCGCCATATTGCGACCAGAGCCACTCTAGTGCCTGGGGCAGAGGCCAAGGAGCCATCCCCAGCGCCCGGGCCATCTTTGCTCCAATGGAGCCTTGGCTGCGGAAGGGGAAGAGAGAGACAGAGAGGAAAGCGCGGCGGAGGGGTGGAGAAGCAAATGGGCGCTTCTCCTGTGTGCCCTGGCCGGGAATCGAACCCGGGTCCTCCGCACGCTAGGCTGACGCTCTACCGCTGAGCCAACCGGCCAGGGCACTAGCAGACTTTCTTTAGAGGCTCTCCTGCTGGCCTAATGAAGCAAGTGGCCATATTGTTGAAACCCACATAACTAAGACGAGCAGCCAACCTCCAGGACTATGCATGGGCTCCAGCTGCTGAGGACAGCCTCTAGTTGACAGGTGACATCCAGCCAGAAACCAGGGTTCTAGTTCCAGAACCACAGGGAAGATTCTGCCAACAGTCCAAGTGAATCTGGAAACTGATTCTTCCCTCATTCATAGTCCATATGATAATCTAGTCTTGGCCGACACCAATAATTGCAGCCTAGTTAGACACTGAACAGATAAAAAGCCATACCCAGACTCCTGACTCATAGAAACTGCAGGTGCAATTTTCATTAGAAGCTGCTTTACCTTACGGTTTACTTATTAATTAACAAGTTATGTAAAATATTTTACCCTTGTAATTGTAGCTTGCATTAATGAAGGTTCTCTAAAGAAAGAGTATCAATAGGATATTTATATCTGTATCTATATCTATATCTATCTATCTATCTATATATTTATTATAAGAAAGTGGCTCATGCAATTGTGAAGGTTGACAAGCCTGGAATCTGCAAACTAGGAACCCAGGAAAGAAGAAGGTGTAATTCCATTTTGAAGGCCAACAGCCTGGCAATGTGTTGATAAAAGAGCTGAGAGTTCACTTCTAGTCTGAAAGAAAGCAGTTGGAGACCCAAGAGAGCTGGTGGTATGGTTCCTGAACTTGGTCTCCTGGAGTACCCTCTCTTTCTCAGTCCTTTTAGTCTATTTAGGCCTTCAAATGACTAGGTGAGGCCCACCCACACTATGCAGGACAATCTGCTTACTCACAATTACCCAATTTTAATATCAATCTCCTCAAAAAACACCTGCCAAGTTAACACATAAATTTAATCATCACAGATGTTTATATAAGACTTAGGAATTTAATATATATATATATATATATATATATATATATATATATATAATGTGTCTTTTAACAAAAAAGACAGAACATGTTAACAATAATGAAGTGTTGAGGCCTCACCTTTGGTGGCGCAGTGGATAAAGCATCGACCTGGAAATGCTGAGGTCGCCGGTTCGAAACCCTGGGCTTGCCTGGTCAAGGTACATATGGGAGTTGATGCTTCCAGCTCCTCCCCCCCTTCTCTCTCTCTGTCTCTTCCTCTCCTCTCTAAAATGAATAAATAAAAACAAATAAAAAATTTAAAAAAATAATGAAGTGTTGAAATTTTAGAGGACCCCATTCAGATCTGAGTGAAAGGGCAAGTTCCATAGAAAACCAGAGGAGGCATATTCAAAGAATATGCACCAGTGAGCACAGTGCTCTGGTGTAGGAGTGGATTTCTGTAAGAAACAGGGAAGGGACCAGTGTGGCTGACGCAACAGGAACACAGGGAAATGGACCAGGAGCTGAGGCCAGAGTGACATTGCACAGTCAGGTCATGG
Source organism: Saccopteryx bilineata (assembly GCF_036850765.1). Taxonomy (NCBI): domain Eukaryota; kingdom Metazoa; phylum Chordata; class Mammalia; order Chiroptera; family Emballonuridae; genus Saccopteryx; species Saccopteryx bilineata. The sequence continues at coordinate 94,261,277 of NC_089496.1, forward strand.
GCACTGTAAGGACATTGGGCCTGAATGTGAACAATCAAGCAAGTCACTTCACGGTATAAGCAAAGAAATAACACGAGTCAACCTTGCAAGATGTTTTATCGGTATGATTTCAATTAAAACAGGCCCAAGGGATAGAAAGACAGGCACTATTTCAGACATGTCTCAGATGTCATTTGAACTGAAGTTCAAAGCATTTAAGTGATCTATGGAAATTTATTAAGTTAGCCAGGGACAGAGCCAGGCTCGATCCCCTGTTCTCTCACAGAACGTGCTGACATCCAGGTCACTCTGCCCCTTCCCCGACAATGGAGCGCCTTTGGGTTACTACTTGGTGACTTAGAGTTTGGATTATTAGAGGCATCATTTTAAATTCTCAGAAAGAGGAGTCAAATTAGTCTAATTATAAAAAGACCCAACGCCTCCTTTCATTTTTGGTGAGCTCAGGACTAGGATTTGTAGGCAGCGACAGACGCCATTTTGACCTTCTACTAAAGCTCTAATGCTTAAAAATGTCAGCCTGTTCATTTGCCCAGATTTCAATCTGCTCCGTGATATAAAGAAATGTGTTTTCTGATTTCCCTTTGTTCTAGTCAAAGGGGAAGAAATATTTCCCTGGATGCTGCTATTACAATATTCAACAGCAGCTCCCTGAGGAGGAAAGATAATTCAAAATCTTAAATAAGATATTCAATTTGAGATTAGTTAAGTGGTTATTTGGCTGAAAGAGATTTGACAAACAACGAACACTTCTACATCTTTGGGTAAGGGAAATACTCAGTTGGATTTAATTAGCAGTGGGATTTTTCTGGCTCCTCTCCATGATGAACCTTCAAGCACTGAAAGGATAATTAAAATTTCTGCAGGTTAATAGTCACAATAAAGTTTCATTTAAAAGAAAGGGAAGAATTCAAAGCTCAAGTGCAAAATGCTGGTGTGGGATCCTCAAGTGCGTCTCCTCCGAGAGCCTAGTTAATATACAGACTGTAGTCATGCATTTTATTAAGTTAGGGTCTTGATCAATTTGCTCTAAAATCACACAGCTTTCCAGTCTGGTAATTTTAGGCTTGGAAGAATATACATCATGAATAAATGCTGGCACTGAGTTTTGTTGTATTTTTATTTTTTATACTCCCAATAAGCACGTTATCTCCTGGCACAGAATAAATTTGTACAGGTTGGAAAAGAACCCTTGTCTTTGTCTTGTCTTTGTTGAGATTCCTTTGTAAAAGGGTGGTGGCTCACGATCAAGGATACTGCTGACAAAATCACAGTGATGATGAGGAATATGAGCGTTTTGGTTAAGGGAGGCTGGGGCCAGCTAGCTGGTCTTTACTGGAAGTCTCATTTTACATCCTCTTAAATGTGGGTGGACACAATTCTCCTCCCTCCCTTATTCCTCACTATTCTTATCCCTGGTGTGGGAGAAAGCTTGAACCATGCATGACATACCAAACAAAACAAAACTACTGTGAGAGATGACAGATATTAGAAAGCAAGAAGTTTGCTTTTTTTTTTTTTTTTTTTTTTTTTAGGTACTTCATCCATAAAGAATTTGAGTGTCCTAGGCAAAAGATTCATACTGGATAAACATAGCTGCTGTGAGGTCAAGTACGCCCCAGGGAGAAAAGTGATGGAAAGGAAAGAAAGAGAGAAACTAAAGAAAAGTGACACCGAGTGGCCAAGTAAATACCAGATGGCCTTGTAACACTGATAGAAAGGGGCACAGAGAGTGGAACAACAACAAAAACCAAACAAACATTTCCTCTGTCCTCTGGGTACCATGAGGACTGCTTGCAGGCTTTCTCAGAGGATGCTGTGCCTTTCTTTCCACATTCATAGAGCATCATGCAAGTTACCATGTTTGTTTCCGCCAAGTTCAAAAGAATGCCTACATGTACCTTTTCATCTTCCAGCTCTTCCAGTGATGTACAACCAGCTCATACAGCTCATGAGAACCAGTTGTTACATTTTCAGGAATCACTGGAGGCAATTAAGCCGTTGCTAGCTTGCAATTAGCCATGGTGGAAATATTTACACCATGAAATCCAGCAAATGTTACAAATCTGCACCCGCCTCCTGCACCCAGAGAACGCCCTGTTAAACACTTTCCAGGGTGCCCCTGAAATGTGCCAGTCACCACACCAGTCCATGTGGTGGGCTTCTTGCCTCACTCTTCACGTCACTTGCGACCCTCCCTTAGATGTCACAGATGGCATAATTTCCATATCCTACAGGGACAGTCCAGACCCCTCCTGATCTCTCAGCATTTGGGAGTATAAACAAATTCCATCTTCCCTGTCCTGCCACAATGCTGTTATCTCTTGGGTCTCAGGATTTCTGAATTATTTTCTTGATCAGTTTTAATCTATCTGTTTCTTCCATCTTTCCTTTCAATGTAATTATGTCTCATGAGCTTTCCTCACTCGCTCTCCCTTGGCCAACCCACTCATTGCCCAGTTTGTATTACTGCTCAGTGTAGATCACGACCACATCAACCCCTGTTTCCCAGACTCCCAGTTAGTATTCTGATCGTCTGCTAGCATTTTCACATAGTGTGCCTACTGATATCACACAATAGACCTTACCAAACACAGTCTCTCCCCATCTTTCCTCAGATTATCCCTTGACTTCCTTATTTTTGCCTGTGGCATCATCACAAGACCTGTTCCATCTACCGTATTTGATGATCACAAGTGATTTACTACAAATAAGAAACATTTGAATAAATCTTTTTTTTTACCTTCCTTATTATTTATATCTCATGACCGTCATCCTAAAATCGTCCTTCATAAAGTATCTCCCGTATGTCACTTGTGCTATTTATCTTATGACCATATGAATTTAGCTAAGATCTACTCATTTGGTCCTTTCCACTGTTGTCCTGGACCTCTAATTTGTTTTCTTGTACCAATATGCCTGTTCAAACAAGAGGCACCAGGTGTAAGGTAGAAAATTCCTATAATGTTGTGATATTAAACTATCTCTGTTGGTTTTAATTTGCATCCTTAATTTTTTTACTTTCTCCCTTAAAAGGTAGAGCCTAGCCCTGACCGGTTAGCTCAGTGGTAGAGCATTGGCCTGGTGTGCAGGAGTCCCGGGTTTGATTCCTGGCCAGGGCACACAGGAGAAGCGTCCATCTGCTTCTCCACTCCTCCCCCTCTCCTTCCTGTTACATCCCAGGAGACAGACCACAGCAAACCCAAAGTGAATTTTATAAGTTTTATTGCAAACCTGTGCAGGGACTGCAGGCAACCCACGCAAGGGAACACTGCAGTCCTGAACCTCTAAAATGGCTCCTTTTTATAGGGTGGCTATCTAGGTTGAGCAAGCAAGCAGCGTTTACAAGGGTGGAAGAGGTGCGATTAGCTGACCTTATTCTTGGCTAAGTCTCTAGGGTAGGGCTTCCTGGATATTGGATACATAGAGTTCTGCTGAAAATATTGCTACATTTCTAACGGTTGTTTATCTTTTGCCTCCAGGCATGTGCTGGATGTATTCAGTTTTCATGGCTGGTGACCTGCACCGCTTGTCCTAAGATGTCACACTTCCTCTCTGTCTCTCTCTTCCCCTCCTGCAGCCAAGGCTCCATTGGAGAAAAGTTGGCCCGGGCACTAAGGATGGCTCTATGGCCTCTGCCTCAGGCGCTAGAATGGCTCTGGTTGCAACAGAGCAACGCCCCAGATGGGCAGAGCATCGCCCCCTGGTGGGCATGCCAGGTGGATCCTGGTCGGGTGCAATGCGGGAGTCTGACTGCCTCCTCGTTTCCAACTTCAGAAAAATACAAAAAAAAAAAAAAGGTAGAGCCTAATTTCCCTCCTGGGTGTGCACTGGTCTAGAGACACTGCTAATGAATACAGTAGAGCAGAAGTGACAGTACAGGACTTCAGAGACGAGGCCATTAGAGCAGCAGCCTTCCTCCTTGCTCACTTTCTCGTGGACCATTCACGCAAGGGGAAGCCAACTGCTATGTCATGAGCATCTTTAGGCAGCCCTGTAGAAAGTTCTGTGTGATGATAATCTAGGGCAGGGGTTGGGAACCTATTGCTCGCGAGCCAGATGTGGCTCTTTTGATGGCTGCATCTGGCTTGCAGACAAATCTTTAATAAAAATAATAATAACGTTAAAAATATAAAACATTCTCATGGATTACAATCCATTCATTTCCTACCGCTCATGTTCATGGTTGTGGGGGTGGGGCTGAAGCCAATCACAGCTGAGTTCCGGGACAACATCAAATTTTTATTGGGTAACGCGTAACGTACACGGGTTGTTGTATGGCTCTCATCGAATTACATTTTAAAATATGTGGCATTCATGGCTCTCTCAGCCAAAAAGTTTCCCGACCCGTGATCTAGGGATACCTATAAATTCAATGAGACTGAGCTATGCTGGTGGATCCTCCTGCCTACTCCAGTTCTCATATGACTTTATTTCTGTTCAATAACTTGATAGCCACCTCATGAGAAAATGTGAGTCAGAACCTCTTCACTCACTCCTGAATCCCTGCCCCTTGGAAACTGTGAGGTAATGAATATTTATTGTTTTCGACTGTTAAGCTTGTGGACAGTATTAAAGATATCATGAATACACCATCCATTTTATCCCATTCCAAAGTAAATTTTAAAAGTAAATTTCTGTTTATGCTAACATTTCAAGGGCTTGGGAAATGAATTTTCTACTAAAGTCCTGTCTTTTTGGTCTGGTATTGAAGGCCCTACACAGTATTCCAACAATCCATCTCTTCAACTTTATATCCCAGAATGCCCTCATTGCAGTTGATGTTTAAACCAATATGGAAATTTACTCATTCTCGGCATAAATGCTCTGTATTTATCCCATTCCTATTCTTAAAAAAGAAATCTAATGGTTTTGTTACAGTGATTACAGACTTTTAGCTCTAACATGTTTCCAAACCTTAAGTCTTTCTTTTCTTCCTCCTTAACCTCTTTCTTTCTTTTTTTCTTTCTTTCTTTCTTTCTTTCTTTCTTTCTTTCTTTCTTTCTTTCTTTCTTTCTTTCTTTCTTTCTTTCCTTTTCTTTCTTTCCTTCTTTCTCCTTTCTTTCTTTCCTTCTTTCTTTCTCCTTTCTTCTTTCTTTCTTTCTTTCTTTCTTCTTTCTTTCTCTCTTTCTTTCTTTTTCTTTCTCTCCTTTTTCTCTTTCTCTTTCCTTGTTTCTTCCCTCTTTCTTTCCTTCTTCCTTCCCTCCCTCCCTCCTTTTTTCCTTCCTTTTCTTTCTTTCTTTCTTTCTTTTTTTTTTATTAAGTGAGAAGTGGGGAGGCAGACAGGCTTCTGCATGAGCCATGACCAGAATCTACCCAGTAAGTCCCCTACAGGGAGATGCTCTGCCTGCCCATCTGGGGCTGCTGCTCCATTGCTCAGCAACTGAGCTATTTTTATTGACTGAGGTGAGGCCATGGAACCATCTTCAGTGCTTCGGGACAACTTATTTGAATCAACTTGCTCAAACCATTTGAGCCATGACTTCAGGAGAAGAAAAGAGAGAAAGCAAGGGGGGGGGTAGAGAAGCAGATAGTCACTTCTCCTATGTGCCTTACCTGGGGATCGAACCTGGGACTTCTACATGCTGGGCCGACACTCAACTGCCAAAAGCCAACTGGCCAGGGTAAACCTTTTCTTAAAAATATCCAGAATTCATTTCTCTCCTAAGTATAACAGAATAGAGCCTTAGAAGAAAATGAGATTAGAATACACTTCAGGTCATCTGCTATTACTGCAGGAAAAGACATTGGAATCATTCTGTTTTGATTGGTCAGGCGTGTGTGACTCTGTCCTCTTCTGCTTGTTTCCTCTATTGCCTTTGGCTTGTACCCAGTTCTTCCAGAACTGCTGCTTTCTGGAGTACCCTGTCTACATGTTCACTGCCAAACAGGCTCCTGTTTGGTCATGACACTTTGTTCCTACCTCCCTAATATTAGAGAATTGCCCTTTTCCCAGTTTAACAGTAAGGATGACTACCTTTTGGTTTTTTTCATTAGCCATTTTCTAATTCTATGACTTCTCCACTTAGACTTGCAGTTCAATTCATTTCAGCATCTTGGCTTCTTAGAAAACAAACTACAGAACATACTCCTCTCCTTCTCAGAAGGTCTCCCAGCCACCTCCACCCAGCCTGAACATCCACAAAACAGGAGAAGAAAGAGTGGTGGGTGTCACCCTAGATCCCTCTCACCACAGATGGAGTGATGGCTTTAGTGGAGTTGAGCAAGGTTATTTCATACATTATCTGCCTAGAAAAATCTCTCTACTCCTTTCTCTTCCTCCTTGTTCTTACATTCAACTTTTTAATCTATGTTCTCTGTTTTTTCCTTCTCTCTTGGTGTTATTCTTCATACTTTTAACCTCTTGGAAATGAGCTTGCACAAAAACAGTGTTTTTTTTTTATTTTAGTGGGGAAAAGATAAAAACCAGTAGCCCAGTCCTCATGTACCAGTAGCTGCTCCAAGGGAGGGCAGACTCTTTGACCTCTCCTGCTTGACGCTATTGAGTTTATGGTGGGAACATCGTAAGTCCTGATACACACTGTCCGTTTAAAACATCTTAATTTATTCATATGAGTGAATTAAGGCCTCTCTTTGCTCAAATCTCCCATGAGAGCACAGTAGCCAGGCATGAGCCAGCTAACAGTGAAGTACCAGACTCTACCTACTAGTTTTATATCTGAAAAAGAAAAAAGTTGTATTTGTGTGACATTTCCTACATAATGACTATCTACCAACTTTCCTACATGGAAATGAATTAGAAAGGCACATGAGAAATCGTAAGGCCAGTATCTTCTGTAGGAGAAAATTGAGGCTCAGCAAAATAGGTGACTTGACCAAACACATGAAGAATTCCCCTTAGTGGAATCAAAGGGGCAAACCCAAGTCTTCTAACTGCCAGACCAGTGCATATTCCAGGGTGGTATGCTGATGCCATGTGATGATGATTAATTTTATGGGTCAGTTTGACAATGGTGCCCAGTTGTTTGGTCAAACACAGCCGTAATGTTGCTGTGAAGATATCTTGTAGATGTGATTAACGTTTACACATGTGGACTTTCAGTAAATAACCCTCCATAATGTGGGTCAGCCTTATCTAATAAGCTGAAAAATCTATAAGACAAAATACTGGGCTCTCCAGAGGAGGAAGGAGTTGTGTCTCTAGATGGCCTTGAGTCAAGAATGCAACATCGCCTCTTCACAATTACCAGCCTGCTGTGTTCCCCTGTGTATTTCAGACTTGCTCGTCCTCGCAATCACATGAGTCAATTTAAAATCTCTCTACTACATGTCCCGTTGATTCTGTTTCTCTGGAGAAGCCTGTCTAATACCTGCTACTACCTCACTGAAGCCACGCTTATCATCTAACAGCTTATATAACTGGAAACGGGAACATGTGTACCATTGTATCACTGCTAGTACTGCCTCCTATTATTAAAATTCCTGGCCAGCATTTGTTGAATTCTCACTGCATGCAGAACACTAAATAATTTTCCTATATGATATTTTTAAACCATGCATTAAACTTGAAGTGGCTGTATATTTCATTTTATACAATTGGTTTTAGGGAGGAAAAGAAAAGAGAGGGGAAAGGATAGGAGAGAAGGGCAAGGAAAGAAAAGATTTTAGCAGTTGCCCCCACAGTCAGGAAGCGGAAGAGCCAGAACATGGTTCCAGATTGAACCCCTAGGTCACATTGATACCAGGACACTGATCTTAGGTGCAGGAAAATCCAGAGGCTTGAAAACTCAGCCTCTGGTGTTAGCAACTCCAACCACATTGATGGAAATCCAGTTCAGTAACATTACTCACTAGTCACTGCCACAGCCGGGACAACTTTCAAGTAGCTGGCCCTGGTGAGAAATGGGTTTTAAACCTACCCTGAAAAAAACAAGGACCATCAGTCATTACGCAATCTACAAACCAAACCTCCAGATGTGCTGGTTTCTTGAGAATAATTTGAATATAGAAGGCTCATGCCCCACTAGGGCATTAGGAGTTTCACATAAATGCGGTTTTCTAGTTTTCATTTATAATAACTGAACCATAGAACTTTAAATGGCAAAGCATTACTAAATAATTGTCAATGGGTTTTTTTTATTAAAATATACTATTACCCTTGTCACCCCCTTCCCCCCAAAAGAGACTGAGTATAATTCAAATGAACCTTTCGGACACAGGCTCATCATGATGACTACGCCTCTTGGTTCACAGAGACACCTTCTAGAACTGATGATGTATTTAAGATCTTTTCCATGCACTGAAGAGCCCTGAATGTCTGAGCTTTCATGTATCTTTTCCTACGTCTCATGCTGTCTGCTGGTACTGCTCACCACAGCTATAAGTGGATCCCTATTGCTTTCTGTATGCAAGTCACCTGAATCTGAAACCATTATCTTTGCCAGATCCTCTTTTCCAAATAGCACTATTATTCTAGACTCCAAATTTCATATTGCTGTCTAAGTCCTCTTTGTCTCTTGTTTCTCATGTTTGACATGTTGCCAAGCTGTGTTGAATCGACTTCCTCCTATTAACTCTCATGTGGCTTTTTAAGGCATAGAATTCTCACACAAGATTCATTACAATGCAACTGTTCTACCTCCCAGTCATCTATTTGTCTATTATAAAAGAGATCCTTTGGAAAACAGAATCCCGTGAATGGGTAGAGATCTGACCAGAAACTGGGTCTGAGTAGCAATCTGCATTGATTTACACAAAAAATAAGGTTGGGAGGTGGGTGCACGCAGGGGTGGGGAGCAAAGAGGAAAGTGAGCAGGGTTGGCTGTGACAGACTCCAAAGCAATTGGGGAAAGGAGGCGACAGGTACATGTAAAAAGTGCTATTGAAAATCGTTGCTAGAGTTATGAGTCACATCCCAGTACATCACTTGAAAGATACAAGTAACACTCTGGCCGATGACTCTGCTGGTTAGAGCACTGTCCTGAAGCACAGTGGTTGCTGGTTTGATCCCCAGCCAGGGCACAGACAGGAACAGATTGATGCTTCTCTCTCTCTCTTTTCCTGCCTCTCTCTCTCACCTTTTGCCTGACCTGTGGCAGCTCAGTAGATAAAGCATTGACTTGGAATGCTGAGGTCGCTGGTTCAAAGCCCAGGCTTGCCCGGTCAAGGCACAAGCGAGAAGCCACTACTACCAGTAGATGCTTTCTGCTCCCCACCCCCTTCTCTCTCTCTTTCTAAAATCAATAAATAAGACCTTAAAATATATTATTAAAAAATGAAATAAAAAAGACAAATATCATTTAAAAAAGATGCAAGTTCAGAATTTTTCTTGATTACTAATTTGTATATACAGACTCCACAGATCTGCTTGTTTGGTAAAAAGTTTTTCCAGGAAAAGAGTTCAAGATGAGTCGGTGGCATCTTCTGCGTTGTCCCCTAACACTGCAGAGCCAGGACCCAGGTCAGTGCTGATCACAAAGGAAGAAGAGTAGAGTGGAGAACTTAGGGGAAAGAGAGTGCAGACAAAATCTATCCAGCCTGGTAACAAATAGGCAGTTGTTCTTATTTGGCTTTTTTTTTTTTTTCATGTCACATTCTGAAAGACTATCAAAGAAGAACAGAAAATTACCAATCCATTCCCATACAGTTTAGATCAGGGGTTCCAAAACTATAGCCCGTGGGCCGCATGCGGCCCCTGAGGCCATTTATCCGGCCCCCGCCGCACTTCTGGAAGGGGCACCTCTTTCATTGGTGGTCAGTGAGAGGCCCATAGTTCCCATTGAAATATTGGTCAGTTTGTTGATTTAAATTTACTTGTTCTTTATTTTAAATATTGTATTTGTTCCCGTTTTGTTTTTTTACTTTAAAATAAGATATGTGCAGTGTGCATAGGGATTTTTTATAGTCTGGCCCTCCAATGGTCTGAGGGACAGTGAACCGGCCCCCTGTGTAAAAAGTTTGGGGACCCCTGGTTTGGATGAAGCGGAATCCACCCCATCCCAGAACCAACGCTGCCGGGAGAGGAGAGGCTGCGAGAGTCCCCAGCTCACATCTGCAGACTGAGAGAGGCGGGGGCACTTTGGGCTGGGGGTCTGGTGTGTCTGGGAAGTAGCTCGGGGTGCTTGTGACTTTACTGACCCCCAGCGACTCTCTTGTCTCCAACACATGGCTCACACTCTGGTGCTGTCCTTCATCTCAGCTTTTTGCTTAGACGCCAGACCCCTAACAGGACACTGAAATCAAAGCCAATGTCCTGATTTGTATCTGCCCTTCCCTGTCCTGCAGGCTCAGACCTTGCCCACCGCCCAAACCCTGGTGCCTCAGTCGAGTCTTAGTGATAATAGACTGATGTCGAAGGGTGAGGATACCCAGCTACCACCTGGATTATGGCCACAGCCTGACTTCTGGTAAACTCATTGCTTAGAATCTTCAAGAAACATATTCCACATTTGGGAAATTGCAACTCACACAGCCTAAATGTTTTGTGTCTTTTTGGACATCCCATTAAATTCAAGAAGCAGTTGCTTACCTGGGTCAGCCCTGCCTCGCCAGTCCTTTTCAATCTTGATTTCTTCTTTCTTTCCATTTAAAGTCTCCTGATGCATCGTGACTGAGCAGGACATCCGAACCCAATGAGATTTTTTCCTATTTGCAACAATACCGTGGACTCTTATTAGTTATAAAACAAAAACAAAAACAACTCTTGGTCAGTGTGCTCATGTACACGAGAGGCCCAGGGCTTCGTTCTGAGTTATTGCAAAAACACTTCCTCTCCATGGGCCAGGGCGGGGAAGGAAGGTCTTGCTCTGCAGTGAAGCCACTGAGAGGAAGCCTCCCACAGAGGCATGAGAATTGCAGTAAGGGACAGAATTTCTACTGGGCTGAGCGATGACTGTGTCTATGGTATACGTGCAGTACTCTGGCCGCTGTACGAGCAGCTGGATCTCAGATTACTTAGTGTTGGTATTTGGAAAACACATCCTCCATATCCACTTGTTTACTGACGTTAGTAGCAAATGTCAGTTCTTTCCGCCGGGAGGGCTTAGATGGCTATCTTTGTGTGGACCATGTCATGTAAGGTCAGAAAGAGTAAGTCTGTATTTGTGTAATACAGTAGTAAGGGCTGAGATGGGATTTGGTCTGTGCTTTCAGTAACATGATAACTCTTTTCCTTGTGTCAATTCTTCCCCACAGGCATACGGGGAGCAGGAACTGTGTGAACGTGCACTTTTCTCATTTCCAGCCATCATCTACGTGTGGCTTACCTGTAGGAGCGGAGAAGAAGGTAGTAAAATAGAGACAGAAGCGTGTGTGTCCCTGAGGAGTCCTGGGTTGAAATTCTGGCTTTACTACCCGATGGGCTATGTGACCTTGGACATGGTGTATTAAACTTTCCAGACCAAGTTTTCTGCATTGTTTAATGAGTATTCCTACCTTAAAGCATTTACATGTTTAAAATCACTTCTTCTTTATGACATAGGAAATGTACCACACACTACCACCTTTTTTTTCTTTCTTTTGAGAGCTCATTGACCCTCTACTTATACCAACCCCTTCATGTCATCATGTCCCATAACCCAAAACCTTGTAATATGTTGCATATAAAAAACAAATAGCATCCATAGGATATTTGAAAATATATCTAGAAATTGGGAATGATATACAAGGCATCCCAAATAACTTTCTGATTTATCTGCTATATTAAAAACAACCAAAAAAACACATACACACAAAGTTACCTGCCCTTCCAGGTTTCCTGGGAGCTTATTCAGATCATTTCTATAAGAAAAAAAAAATCTCCTCTCATGTTAATAATTCTTTTCCTTGCTCTTGCTAATCTTGCAATTCATCAAAAATGAAAAAAAAAATATGTGTTGTGAAAGAAATCCATTTTACCAGCTTATGTCCACCCTCCCTCCAGGGATGCCCAGAAATGATTTCATAAATTTCCAGGAACGTCAATTCAATCCTGACCAGGAGAAAACTTCTGCAGAGTGAGAAGGAAGAAGTAAATCTTTTCTGGGTACTCTTCTGGATAGTTACTCGGCCAGGCACACCACTGAGGACAACTGGTCTCCCTTGTTTTGAGCCATCTGCAATGCAGAGCTCCGAAGGACCTGGGAAACAGTCCTCATTGCATTTTTCTCTTACTTCAGCACACATGATGGCTTTTTTTTTTTTTGGCTTTTTGTGTTTTTGTTTTTTTGTATTTTTCTGAAGCTGGAAACGGGGAGAGACAGACAGACTCCCGCATGCGCCCGACCGGGATCCATCCGGCACACCCACCAGGGGCGAAGCTCTGCCCACCAGGGGGTGATGCTCTGCCCCTCCGGGGCATCGCTCTGCTGCGACCAGAGCCACTCTAGCACCTGGGGCAGAGGCCAAGGAGCCATCCCCAGCGCCCGGGCCATCCCCGCTCCAATGGAGCCTTGGCTGCAGGAGGGGAAGAGAGAGACAGAGAGGAAGGAGGGGGGAGGTGGAGAAGCAAATGGGCGCTTCTCCTATGTGCCCTGGCCGGAAATCGAACCCGGGTCCCCTGCACGCCAGGCCGATGCTCTACTGCTGAGCCAACCGGCCAGGGCCACACATGATGGCTTTGACTTGGAACTGACCCAGCAATGTCCCTAAGGGGCCTAAACTCCAGGTCTGTCTTAGGCTTGAGCCTTGACCCACTCTTTTCATCAGCCCAGATGATCAATTCTCCAGACACCAGACAGCCATAGAGATGAGTGTGAAACATGACTCATCTTTTAAGAAGAAATACAGTACAGAAGAAAAAGAAAACACCTGGTGTCATACAGACCTGCTACCCGCAATTTCACAAGAGTCATTTCACTTCACTGAGCGCTGCTGTCATCTAATCTAGAAGAAAACCATTCCTATCTGGGAAACTTGAGTGGATTAAATGGGATAATGGATATATGGCACATGAGATAATGACACAGTATGTTCAAAAATGATAGCTGCTTTATTATTTTTATATTTTTCATTCTTATATTTTTCATTTACAAAATCCTCATTCTCTATTTATGTTTTATCCATGTTTTTCTGTAATCCTGCATGAACTCTTGGCTTGGACTTACAACCATGTTAGCCTTTGACTCTTTGGCCTTAGTGTTCACACACGCTCACACCAGTGGTTGGACCTGGACTGTACACTGTGAATTCGGTTTGATTACCCCTGTGGGCGCCGGGATTCCCTCGGTGCCCTCACGTTGGCCCGTGAGAACGTCCTGCCCCCAGTTGTTCAGCAAACCCTTGGCTCAGCCAGTTCCGTCTGTGCTTCCCCTTCAGAAGGGACACTTCTGTTAATACATCCCCTCCCCACCCCTTTTTGAGTGCTGACCATGAGCACCAAAGAACGGCATCTTCAGAGAGCACTGGCTTCCTACACTCAACACGCAGGCGAAGCAATGGGTCTAGACACACTAATAGGACATGTTTCTGTAGGTTTATGGCCCACTAGTAATTACAGTTGCCTCATAGGTGTTTGTGTCTATGTGTGCGGACTTCCTGCCAATGTGAAAATATCTAAACAAAGTGCAAATTTATATGAATGCATATTTACATTATATTTTTTACACTATATTTAAACTGTACAATTTTAGTAATCATGTGCATGCATGTATATATGTATATGTATGTAATGCACACACACACATACACATATATACACACTTGGTTAGCAAAGTCACATGGTTTAAAAAGTCTAAACATTTGAAATTCATAAATTAAATTCCAAATATCATAATAGCAAAATGATGTTTTCATCAAACTATAAGTTAACATTGATAAAAATGAGATTTAAAATTGTCTTTTTTATGTAGAGAAGCTATTTTTAATTTATGAAAGAAATTTAAGTATATACTATCAACAATTTTAAACTTTTCTATAAATTTTACTTACATTAAACATTATTATTTATAATAATTATATGACTAATACAATAAAAATATATTATTTTAGATTTACTTCACAATAGATGTTTTATAAATTTATTTTAAAACAGCATTTTTTTTACCATACAAGTAATATACGTTCATTTTAGAAAAGTTTAGAAAATGTACCAAAAGACAAGAAGGGAATTTTTAAAATGTTAATTTTTGTAAGTTGGAAATAACCAGTGTTACTATATTTTAATCTCTGTGTTTTCCTATTTATTTTCCATACAAATTATCATAATACATGAAGTCTTAAATCCTGCTTTCTCTTTGTCCCAAAAGAATATTCTAATGCCATTAAATATGCTTTAGAAAACTAGTTTTAATAAAAGCATTCTACTATATAGATCTATATTATGATTTATTGTTAACTGATTAGTTTACAAATATTGTTTACTAAATCTCTTTTATACACCTACAAACTGTTACTAATGCTTACATTGGCAGAATGACTTTATGATCACATTTTACATGCATATATTGAAATGTCTTACTTAGTATTGTTTATAAAGTGTTTCTATTATCTGGCTAATTTAAGATTATTTTAAAACTATTTGAAAGCTTTTTTGTTTCACTATACATAAAATACTTTATAACTGTATTTCTCATACTGTCTTCCACATTAACTAAGAGGTTTGACCACAATGCAACAGTCTTGGGCCAAAGCTATATTTCTACATGCTAGTTGTTTAGTCTGGTGCAAACAGAGTGATGCTCTAGGATTCTGAAAATGAGCAGCCTAACTGTCCCTCACCAAAGGTCCTCAGGCTGCTGCTGCCACTGATGACCATCAAAACTGACACTAGTGCCTGACCTGTGGTGGCGCAATGGATAAAACGTCGACCTGGAATGCTGAGGTCGCCGGTTCAAAACCCTGAGCCTGCCTGGTCAAGGCACATATGGGAGTTGATGCTTCCTGCTCCTCCCCCCTTTCTCTCTCTCTCTCTCTCTTCTAAAATGAAAAAAAAAAAATTAAAAAAAAAAAACTGACACTAGTTACTTGTCCCTCTGATGTCATCAGACCTCTTCCTCTACCAGTCTATCCAAACTATTTTTAATCTAACACTTGAATTAGTGTCAGTTCTGCTATAACACTTTTCTGAAGATGTGATTTTGTTCTAATGCAACTGATATATTAAGGAAGATTTTGAGAATGATGCAAATCTTGTGTTTGTTTGTATAGTTTTCACAATGAGAAACACTAGGGAAACAGGAAACTACACCCAGTTGAATTCAGCTGTGTAAAAATACACAGAAAACACACACACACACTCAAACATCTAAGCTACCTCCATTTGCCTTGCATGTTATCAGCCATACTATCCATTTTGTGGTCCAACTTTTGGATTTCATTCATATAACTCTCCTTTCCCCTGTTAACAATAACCACAAACTGTAGGCATTCAGGTGCCCACTTTTTTTTTCTCTGTATTTTTCTGAAGCGGGAAACTGGGAGAGACAGTCAGACAGACTCCCGCATGCGCCTGACCGGGATCCACCCGGCACGCCCACCAGGGGGCGACACTATGCCCATCAGGGGGCGATGCTCTGCCCCTCTGGGGTGTCGCTGTCGTGACCAGAGCCACTCTAGCGCCTGGGGCAGAGGCCAAGGAGCCATCCCCAGCGCCTGGACCATCTTTGCTCCAGTGGAGCCTCGGCTGCGGGAGGGGAAGAGAGAGACAGAGAGGAAGGAGAGGGGGAGGGGTGGAGAAGCAGATGGGCGCTTCTCCTGTGTGCCCTGGCCGGGAATCGAACCCGGGACTTCTGCACGCCAGGCCGACGCTCTACCACTGAGCCAACCGGCCAGGGCCAGGTGCCCACTTTTACAAGCGAACCTCAGGTCATTCTCAAGGGAAGTATTTTATTTGTGTGTTTCTTAACCATTTAACATCCGTAAAACCATGCTACCATTTTTGTGAGGCTTTCCTATAGTCTAAATGTTGTGTCTCCCACAAAATTCATATGTTGCAAATCTAACACCCAAGGTAAAGGAATTAAAAGGTGAGGTCTCTGGGAGGTGATAGGTCACTGAGGGCAGAGTCCTCATGAATGGAATTGGTGTCTTTATGAAACTTGATGAAAAAACCCCCAGAGAGATCCTTCGCCCTTTCTACCATGTGAAGACCCAGCAAGAAGTCACCATTTAGGAACCAGAAAACGAGTCTCCTGAATCTGTCTGCACCTTGATCTTGAACTTCTAGACCTCCAGAACTGTGAGAAACAAATGTTTTTGTATAAGTCACCCAATCCTGGATGTGATGTTACAACAGCTGACTACGATGTTTGTATATTTAACATGTCCCTGACACAGTTAGCAGACCCCAGAGAATGTTCCTGTGTTGTGCTCCAGTCCCGTTTCCTTCTGAGCCTTGAGGTTTTTACTGCGCTGTTTTGCATAATGAGGTGAGTTTTAAGGACACTTTTGTCATATAATGGTAGAAAACTGACTGCATCTACAATTGCCTAGAGATATTCTGTGAAATCTATTTTTCATTAAACTCAGAAACATTTCTAATTGTTGTTGAGGTCCAAAACTCTTTGTTTTCCAGTTGAGGTTCTAAGATTGACTTTGAAAAAGTTGGAACAATGTATGTATCTGCAAATGGCTGGCTTCTTTTTAGCTTTCATACCTTAGAGAAGCCGGGGACCCATACCCCCTCTCACCTCCTTCCCCGGTCACTCTGCTCTCTCCTATGTTTTATTTTCACCTGTCAATGTGTTAAAATTACCTGATATGTACGATAGCATTGTATATGTTCCATTACATTTTATTATTTGTTTCTTGTTGCTATAAGAATATATGCTCATGAAGGCAAATATCATTTCTGCCTTGTTCACCTAAAGACATCTGCACCCCACATGGGATAATACATATACTGTGCAAACCAAAGATCCCTTTTCATGTGTTTAAAATGGAACTATTACAGCCTTTTCCTTGTGGGTGTTCATCTGCAGTTATTTTTTGATCCCTCCACTATAAAAGTGTGAGCCTAACATGTATTTTTAAAACACGATTAAGTCCTAAGAAATAGGGTAAACGGGTTACATAATGATTCAGAAACCAAACACAGTCTTTTGTTTTTCATGCTACTTTCTAGCCAGTTTTTCTTTCTTTTTTCTAAACTGTAACTATTTTACTTAAACTAATATCTAAGAATAGCTTCCTGGCTTCAGCAGCTTGAGTGGTTAACAGAAAGAGAAGGCAAGGACCTGTTGGTTCTTGAGAAACACCAGCTGAGCACGTGATTAGAAGTGCTGGCTGGCAAAGGGGAGTCAGACCCAGGACGACACATCCAAGCTCACTGCTAAATAATATGGACTTGCTCGCAATATCTAAAGCTGAAATTCCAGGGTCGAGTTTCAGCAAGTATTTATCTAGTGCCCCCTACTGGCAATGTCTTCTGCTAAAGGCTGAAGGAGAAAAATGAAAAAAAGAAAACATTAAGGATCACCCTCTAAATGAGTTTAGAACCAGATGAGAAAGGCAAAAAGTAGCACACAGAACCCCGATGTCAAGCTTTAAATAGGTGCTGTTTAAAAGGAAGTAAGTGAAAGAACATCACAGGGAAAGGAGCATCTGTTGCTTAATAAGTCTCTGTGTTGGGGGACCTTTGCTAGCTTTGATGTGGGCTGAACTTGAAAGAGGGCTGTGCCAGTCACCTGCCTGCGTTCTCTCAGTCCACGCCTCACTGCTCCCTACTTTACTTTGTATTTCAGTAAACTACATTTCCCAGGACCCACTGCCCCTAGCTGGTGGCTGGGTGTGCTCAGTGTAAGCATCAGCTGGCGGTGGGAGGGTCACAGCTACAAGCTCCTTCTTTGTCTCCTCGGCTTGGGCAGTATCACTGGCTATGGCCACGTGTCCTCTGTGCCTCCTTTATGGCTCCAACAACTGCCAGGCACATCCTCAGTGACTTCGCTTCAATCAGGTGGTCCCAGGTCCTGAGCTCTGGGAATCCTTGTGTCCTTCCTGCCCAGGGCAGGTAGAGTCTTCCTACTAATGTTAAACTCAGGGTCACCTCCCTTTCTGCTATTTGGCATCTTGGCTCTTCAGTTAACTCAAGCAAGAAATCTCCTCTGTTTGAAATCTCTAACAAGGATTCTGCTGGACTGCCCGGACCTGCCGGGACACAGGAGACAAACTGCTCCTCTGGACTGGAAAAGAATGAAGGTTCAGAAGGCAGATTTAGCCTGTGGGAAAGGAAAGGTTAAAGGCCACCTGAAAACACCAGGAATTCTGGACACTGAGCCTCACAGGCCCTTGGGAAGTCTAGGCGGGTTCTGCACTTGCACACGTATTTCAATCCAATATGAGGGCAAAGTGTGCGAGAAGACATGCCTCCGACCTGGGCGAGCCCCAAGGCCGAAGGATCAGGATCCGGTCCATGTCTCCATTTCCCACCACGTTTCAATCAGCTTTTCAGGAATCTCAGGAACAGTGAGTGACTCACCCATTCACAATACTGGGAGGTGTCTTTGTCCTCCCTATTATATGCATGAGGACCCTGATGTGTTTGGTACAGTAAACTGCTTTGCTCAAGGTCACGCAGCGGGCCCAGCCGGAAAGAGAACTCCATTCACTTAATTTCAGGGTCAAAGCTAGTTGTATGCCATCATTGAAGCCTTGACCACTCCCCAGGGTTTGGTCCTTCGGTAACTCCAAGATTGTGAACAGATTTGAATGAGTCTCTTCCATAATAACAACTTCTAATTTTAAGCTAACATTAATGAGTATGTTACTTATTTCATAGTGACCAGTCCGGAGTGATTTTTAAATAGAATAAAGCAACAGACATTATATATAGTCAACTGAAATGTAAGTAGAATTCAAGTAGTAGAATATATTCTATTTTGTCAGCAGGAAAAAAAATTAAAAAAACTAACAATAAAAAAATTATCCTTTGAGCCTGCGGTGTTTCCTACCTTCTCATACAGTTAGCCTTTATAAAATCCTATAAATGCACCTCTTCTATGTCAAGACCGAACGCTAAGGTTTGGGATAAAATAAACACCTCAAAGCCATGACGTTAGAGACATTATCTGTTTAATAAATATGATCGTAAAAGCAATAAACAAGAGCAATTATACATTACACTACATAGTATTTAACAAAAAATACATCAAAAAAGTCATTTGAAAATTAGAAGTAGTTCCAATACTATAAGAAAACTTTCTCTTTTTTTTCTTTTTCTTTTTTTTTTTTTAAATTGGCTTCCTATAAAAATAAGTTGGCAAATGAGGGATTTCAATGCTCAGTTGGAATCCTGGAAAACACAGAACAGCCGCCAAGCACCCCACTGATCTCAAAGTTGCTGTTTAGAACCTCTGAAAAAAAGCAAAGCAAATCTCTGCATTTTGGACAGTGAACCCAATTAGGAATAAGGCAAAGGAGAAAACACAGGTTGGGTATTTCAGGGTAGAACATGCACAGTTTGCCTTCTGGGATTTTGGAAAACATTGCAATAGCAGATTTTTATCTTGCCCTGAATCTTAGTTTCTACATCTATCCATTCCTCCCTACCCATTCTTCTGGCTTCAAGCCCATCCAACTACCTTGTGTGTGCACCTGCTGGTAGCGTGGAGGTAGGCACTTGGGTCCCTCTCACTTGTAGGCTGCTATTGCCTACTAACTTCTCTACGGGACTGAGTTGGAATGGCCTACTTACAGAGGTTCTCAAGCTGTCCGCTGCCTCACAGTCCCAGATTGCTGGGCTCTACCCCTGGAGTTTCCGATTCAGTAGCTGTGGGGTGGAGACCCAAAACTGGCATTTTTACAACTCCAAGGTGAGGCCAATACTGCTGAGCCAAGTTCCCTACTTTGAGAAACACAGAGCTAGGTCCTAAGAACAAGGAGGTTCCACTGAGCCGCCCCTTGCCTCGCGAATCTCCTACAGGTGGGAGGAAACTGGGAGGAGAGGCACACGAGGACCCTGGGGATGCTGACTCTAGACCTGGCCATCGCTGGCCACTTTCCAAAATGCCAGGCATCTCATGTCCACCTCTGTTTTTAGCTAGGAACCACATAGCCCATTCTTCCCTATGTCTTCTCGTGTGGTCGTTCATTTACTCCTTCAACGGACAATTTCCTCTACAGATTCTCTAAAAGGCACTGTGCTAGATTTGAGGGTTAGTCCCCTTTTCATAATTTCCCAATTCAGATTAATTGAACTGCATCTCTGAGGACTCCCTGTGCTGTTTCGAGTGAGCCTCTTTTTGGTTTCCAAACACTCTGTCTTCCAGATTAAATTTGGGAGGCTCCAAATGAACAGGATCGATGAGAATGTTTCCTTATGGGACAGGAAGCCTGGTGAGTCAGGGTCAATTGAGTTCTACAAAAAGACGGCCGCCTCAGGCATTATCCATTTCCCAGATTCATATGGGGCATCTTCAACCATAAAAACTCTGCTTGATTAACTTCTAACTCGAGCTTTGCTAGTCTTCATCTGCCTGGGCTTCCTGAGGGTGGGGATCATCCGCATCTTTCGGAAACCTGATACATCACTATGGCCCTGATATGCCCTGTTGTTGGCTGGGGGAGGGGGGTGACCAAAAAAGGGGCTGTGCTGAGTGTTTTTGCAAAACTGTTTTCTCCTGTATTTAGAGTGGGCTTTGCCCAATCCAGAATACTTGAAGGGCTTCTGCTGGGGGATAAACTTTTGTTTCCTTCTTTCCTGAATGCCCTGGGGAAAGTGAAATTTCATCATGTTTTGAGCCAACCCACTTTAGTTAGTGAGCTCACTCCTCCTCCCCCTTACACTATTAATTTTGCCTTTGCTGATACGACGATCCTCAGAGATCAGAGAGCACTCATGTGAAAAGTAGTCCAGGACCACCCTAGATAATCCTCATCTCATCCTAACGTAAGACAAGACCTCGGGACATTTTTTTAGACTTTTTTTGACATGCTTGAACATTAAATCCATTAACCTGTTTCTTCTTCTGGTTCATACTGTTTTATTTTACAAAAACTTTTACTCTACTGTGAGAGAGGAGATACTGAGAACAGCAACCGTCACAGAAGGAGATCGCCTGGCCATACAGTAAGATGTTCGGAACGTTTCTCAAAAGGATTTTCTAAAATCTGACCACATGAGACTTTTGTGAAGGTGTGAGGGTACCACCGCTCATCTGAATGCTTTCTTTACCAGTGTGCATGGCTGGGTCTGAACTGCTTGGCACACATACTGATTCTTTCATACACATGATATATTTCCAGGTGGGAGAGGACAGGGATCTTTGGGAGAGGCAGGTTCTACAGGAGGAGACAGAGGGTACGTAAAGCGGAAGCCCGTAGGACAGGATGCAGTGTGGTCACTGAGTACAGAAGCTGGCATGCGTGGGACTGTACACACTGACAGAGGCCAGAGCTTGTGGGTGGTGGAGGGAGGGCTGGCAGAGGCTAGGCTGGGATTTAGGGAAGGTCAGGGTCAATGTCCGGGATCTAGTCACGGGTTTGGGAAGAAAAGGTAGGAGCCGATGGATGGGTAACTTGGGGATTGGAAGGAAGAGATACAAAGATACCAACAGGTCATGACCACACGTGGAGAGCAAACAAATGGAAAGGCAGGTCATTGGGTAAGTGGGATTCTGTTTTCCATATAAACTGGGGAAGGAGTAGAGAAAGCTGCAAGGGAGCACAGTCACGACTGGAAGGGGTGAACGTGAAACACAGGTCCACTTCCGACATCTGCCCCTGCCTGCCTTTCTTCCCTACTCTGCCTGCAGACAAAGAACTTCAACTCGTCTCTTTATCCCTGTGGCCACACAGGACGCTGAGAGCGGCCGTGTGGTCCCCGCTGGCCCACGGAGCTACCAGACAGCTTGGAAGTGGAAGTGGTAATAAGGAAGATGGAACAGAGAAACAGCCCAGGGTTTCAAACTCCTGTGTATGTCTCCGTGTCTGGTGAGAACAGCTGGGTGGCTAACCCATCCATCAGCCAGGAGTGCTAAAATCGCTGTTAAATGGAGAGCCAAGAATATTTCCAAAAATACATGCAGATTTCCTTGGCCTGTGTATGTTAGGAATTGTCTACAAACACGACCGATCAGAAAAAAGGGAGGGAAGAAGAGAGGGGGGAGGGGAGTGTTTTTCCATTAAAACAGAGCACCTGTACACTGCCCCTCCAAGCGTGTCCTCAAGGTACAGTCCACATGCACAGGCTTAAAGCTAAAGACCCTTGTCTGTGTCTGAAGAATTAAAAAGTCCCGATGCAGTGCGTGTTTTTTTTTTGTTTGTTTGTTTGGATTTTGATTGTTTTTTATTTTATTTGTTTGTTTTTTGTTTTTATTGGCGTCCTCCATTCAAACATTTACATAGGTAGGGGTTTCTTTTGTGCTTTGATTCTCAGCAACTATGGAAATACTTCCTGGCAAAAAACAGGAAACAGAACAACAAAGGAAAGAAAGAAAACACAAAGTTAGTGGTCTCGAAGGAGGAAGGACGATGTAGTTGACAAGAGCAGAAATTCTTTCCTGATCAGCAGGTCGCCCGGAGCCTTTCGGGGCTTTTCCTTAAATGGCAAAGTGTGGCCCCGCGGATCCCCGCTTTGGCGTCGAGGGTGGAGTGGCGCGTCTTGCTCTTTGCAATCGGAGAGACGAGTCCCCAGGTGGAGCGGAAGGGGAGGGAGGGGAGGGTAAAGCTACTCTCCTAAGAGAAAACGTGTAACACTTACTCACTTAATGGCACTGGAAACGGAAAGGTGTCATAGACTTTGCAATGGGCTGTGAGGCATTGCCGGCGAAGGAGGGACGGCTAGTTTGGTAAAGGAAACAGTGGCTGTGCTCCAGACCCAGCGCCAATGGCATTGGGAATCAAATGACCCACAGAAATCAATGCACTTAGATGCCTTAGCAGTGGACAGGCAGGGGGCACGCTTCTCTGGACTTGCAGACAGAAAAGCCTTTTAGCCCAAAGGAATTACACATTTATCACTCTCTCTCCCCAAATAAAAGAGAGCACGCTGTGAAAATGGGGACACCAGAGGTGGCCACAGCGGGTGTTATCACCTCCCCCAGGCGCCGCCAGTCATTGCATTTAAATTCCCCCTTTATACAGCCATGGGGCCTTTGCCTCTCCGTTCAAAGAGAGGGCTCTGTTTTCATTTAGGTACTCGTGTCCCTCCCCCCAAGTAATCATCTTATAAGGGCCTTCTAGACGGTTGGGCATTATCACACTAGAGTGAAGCATGAATGGTTCTATAGTAATTTATCCATCGTAGTCAGCAACGCACGGTCTAGATGGGAACAGTTACAGCTTCAACTCCTGTTGCCGACAGACAGGAGGAAACAAGAAGAGAAACGGGTCACAACGGTGGCTTCGTGTGTTTGTCTACCTTCCTGGAAAATTTTCTCGGCGATACACAGCAGGACTTAGCAGTTGCCTTGAGACTCTATTCCTAGCTGTTGGATGCACATGCTTACTTCCCAGGCAGAGTAAGCTCTCCTGATGTATGGTGATGTCTACTTCATCACTTCTGGCAAGGGACAGGTAAAAAGAAACCTGCCAATCTGCTCTGTAGTAGTCTAACCCTCCAATGGTCTCTCTCTGTAAATCCCACTCCTGGAATGTTCTACTAACTTTTAAGCCTTTTATCCTTAAAATTTTCAGGTTCTGTTTTCTGGGGGAAATTTTTTTAGATTACTGATAGATTAAAAAAAAAAAAATCCCAGGGTGATCGTGCTGTCACTCCTCCCAAGCAGGGTGCCTTTGAGGTCTCAAGGGGAGGCTGCCACATCTTGTTCTGGTCCTTACAGCCCCTGCTCCTCACAGCCTGCCTGGTCTCCAGACACCAGGTCCAGCCTCTGAGGCCGGCCCGCCCTGAATGTCGTCAGAGCAAATGCTTTGCTCTTTGTCCAGGACCACTTGAAGCCCAACAACGTGTTAGCAAGCGTTTTTGTAAAAAAAAAAAAAGAGGAAGAAACTCATGAGACAGAAAAAAAACAAAACTAGACAGGAGCAAGGATGCTTTTCACCTCAGTCTGATGGAGAGAAGCAGGGAAGGAGACATCTTAGTGGTTTCTCTCGGGGACGTTAGAGCAGGAAACGGTGGTTATGTCAAGCCAGAAAGGGTTAGCGAGAGAGTCAGCCATGGACTACTCAGGCTGGACAGCTACTGGGAATCATTTACCTATGAGCTGGGACTCCACCTTGTCATCTATCAGCTGGCCAGGCCTCCTGAGGTCAGTCTGAGGGATATGGGGCCTGCTGTCAGTGGGGCTGACTCGACTGACCATCTCTCGTTCTTTCTCATTTTGCATCTGGGCATAAACATTAATCCCCGGGATCTTCCTAAAACATTAACAGAAACCATCACTGCTATGCACGGGGGACGTCCAGCACTGCGACGTCTGCTTCTGAACCTGTCACAGAGGAGGAGGAGGGCGGAGAGGCAGGGACGGAAGGACATGTACCTTTTAAACTTGTAGATGACGAACACGGCCAGCCCCACAAACACCACGGAGAGCAGCATCAGCATGGCGGATCCACTGTGGGTTGGAGTGAGGTCCACCAGGGGGGCTGGGGGAGAAAGCAAGGCACGATCATGAGTGGAGACGTGGGCAGGCGGGACTCCGGGACAGGGTCACTGTGTTCCACCAGAAGGCATGGTGAATCGCAGAAAACCACATGGGACCTACCCACAAGACGCCTATCTCCCAGCTGGCATGTGGGTGCATCTGAGCCTCTTGCAGCCCCCAGAATGCTCTAGCTGGTCTGTCCAAGAAGTGCAGGGAGGCCAGATTCCTTGGATTCAAGACCAGCTCCACCACATACAGGTGTGCAATCCTGAGCAAGTTACTTTGGCTTAACATGCCTCATGGGCTGAGACGAGACTAACAATATATACCTCACGGGGGTTCTGTCAGGATTGAATGAGTCCGTGCATGTACTAGGCACATATTACATCCCCTATAAATATTAGGTTTTATTGCAGCTACTGCTGCTATTTTTTCTAACTAATATTTCTAACAATATAATCAGTATGTTTTCTTATATTCTGAATGCAAGCTTTTCCTATTAAGCCAAGCAGATAATCAAGAAAGCCACCAAAGAAACTATTTATGAATTCTCCATTTTCTCTCACTCCAATCCCAGCTGTTGTCACATGAAGGAAAGAACTGAAAAGTTGCAATAGAGCATGCCAAGGGGTTTCACACACAGAAATTGGCTTAGTGACTATTTCACAAGGGTTGGGGGAGGAGTGTGCCATTGGGTGTTGTCTGTACAACTTCCCAAAGCCCTGACAGCTCATGCCCGGAAACAACGGCCTCTTAGATGAGTTGACTTCACCTCTTGGACTAAACAGATGCCTTTGCAACCATAGAAGATTCTCCCTCCCTGAGTAACTTAACTTGTATCTCTAGGGTCCATCTCTCTCTGCCTCCAATTCTCTCCCATCTCAGGTTCAAATCTGTTGTACTTTAAAACTTTGTTTGCAATTAACTTTTGCCCTCTTGGAAACTGATATTTTGCACACACACAAAAAATAGCATAGCTCAAGTATGAAAGACAAGCACCATGTACCCCCTTAGAAGCCGAAATGCTGACCTTTTAACTTCTGTCAATTTAAGCAAAGCCTGATAGTCAGAAATGTGGGTGACCTTTAAGCACTGTTTTCTGTGGCTTTTCTCTGCTGAGAGCTCAAAAGTGCAACACTGTGGTCACCGAGGTACCAAAGGTCAAGCATAGGTGACTGCAATATTGTTGGTCTCAGACACTACTCAAGGCTGCTTTTGCTCTGTCTGGTTATTGTGGGGATAACAGCCCAGCCCCTCAATAACTATGTACTGAGAAATATATATATTTCATACTCCAAATCACTTTGGTGAAAAAGTCAAACCCTCTTGCTTAGAAAAAAGGCTTTGTTATTTCTGTAGAGTCATCTTTTAGGAAGCATTCAAGTGCAAGCACTCTATGATTCTCTCTCCTCTGTAAGTCAAGCAGCACTTAGGCTGTAGAGTGTGAGTCAGCAGGTCTCTGAGAAGACGCGGCAGAAGATGGGGCACAGGCGCTTCCAGGCGGAATCAGAGAACAGAGGTCTCTTTCTTTTTTTCTTTTTTTTTAATTTTTCTAAAGCTGGAAATGGGGAGAGACAGTCAGATAGACTCCTGCATGCGCCCGACCGGGATCCACCCGGCACACCTACCAGGGGGTGACGCTCTGCCCACCAGGGGGCGATGCTCTGCCCCTCCAGGGGGTTGCTCTGCTGCGACCAGAGCCACTCTAGCACCTGAGGCAGAGGCCAAGGAGCCATCCCCAGCGCCCAGGCCATCTTTGCTCCAATGGAGCCTTGGCTGCGGGAGGGGAAGAGAGAGACAGAGAGGAAGGACGGGGTGGGGGTGGAGAAGCAAATGGGCGCTCCTCCTGTGTGCCCTGGCTGGGAATCGAACCCAGTACTTCCGCACACCAGGCCAACGCTCTACCACTGAGCTAACTGGCCAGGGCCCAGAGGTCTCTTTCTTTTCCTTAGGCAAGCGCAGTGTCATCAGCAAAGGAGTCCAGGAATAATTCAGTATTCACACCCAAACTGGTGGGATGTCATCAAGAAAAAGGACGCCTCCATTTGTCGTAGACATTACTGCCATTGATTCCTGCAAATGGAAGACCTGGTCTACAGCGTCCACGGAACAGACTAGCTAGAACAGTGAGAGTCTCCATGGGTGACGCTGTTCTGGAGGACGCAGAACTAGGAAACGGAAGAACCAAGACCTGGACCCAAGTCATATCACACACAAACACATTTTCTATGTATTCAGCCCTATGCTCATTTCAGTGAATGATACCAGAAATTTTAAAAGATAATTTCTCAGATTGAGGATTAAAGCAAAAAACTATTGCACAAGAAGCAATGAATAAGTAACGCAAGTTACAATGGCATTAAGTTATAAAACACAGATCACAGACTTTTAAACTTGGATGACATGTGTACATACATATATCTGTATGTATGTGTACACGTGTGTGCTATGTGTGCACAGAGAATTGAAGCCTCACGTACCTCCCACCTGGCTTCCACTACCATCAGTTCACAGACAATAAAATATTTCTTATTTTATTCCTACCCCTACTCACCCCCCTACAACCCCCAATCATGGATTATTTCAAAGCAAATCTCAGCTGTTTTGTAAGTTCACCTGCATCTCTACAAAATAATGTCTTTTGCTCTTTCCACATTATCACAGTACCACGATCACACTTAAGAAAATAATAACGGGAGGATATTTTCAAAGTAATATTCTAATGTAAACCCTTAATTGGACTGGGAACAAAAGGAGGCCCAAAGGAGCTAAGATGGGGAGGATGTTTACAGGCCAATCAGCTTTATTTGCTAAACTTCTAATTCCTAGCTGCACGCTCTTCTCTTTGAGAAGCAGCAGAATATCCATGTTAAGGAGCAACCAGGAAGGATCTTAAACCTGCTTGAAAGGGCTGGCATTTGAAATAAACAGAACACTGACAAGAGGAAATTGCTTTGGCCAGGCTCTTTCTAAGACAGAATATAAACAGGTCCCCCACCCCCCACCCCCCACACACACATACAAGCACACAAACGGGCTCTATTTCTCTTCTCTCTCCTTCCTTCTCTTCTCTTCTCTCTCTCTCCATCACTAGCTTAAATATGCCAATTCTGAATCATTCCCATTCAAATCCTCCTCCCTAAACAAGTAGCATTAGTACTGTTTAGTAATTAGCACATTATTGTGGCCAAATGAGCTTCTGTGTCCCGAGTTCTAAGCCCTGTGCGGTCTGCTCCTCCGCCCCATCCCTGCCATGCTTCTGCGCATCTCAGAGGCCGCTGGCCAGCGGGGAGCAGGGAGCAGCAGGCAGAGGCTGGGGCAGAGGGAACCCATGGCCCTGTGTGTCCTGGGGGTGGCTTTTGCTCGCTGAGCAGCGCCTGCACACACATAGCGACTAAGCTGCTACTCCCCACAACAACGGCTGCACTCTTCCTTCTGCCCAACACTTAGGTGCGTTTGTGTGTTTTGCTGAAGAATGAAAACTTGTGATAAAAGGATTTGAGTTTGTTGTGTGGAATTAGCGTAACTGAATCGCACTCCGATTGCTGCCTAAACAAGGTGGAGCGGAGGGAAAGTGCTGAGCAGTTTATCTGCCATCACGGGAGCATAGGGGAAAGTGGACGGGACAGGGAGCCTCTCAGTCTGGGCGGGGGCACGCAGGACGAAAATCCTGCGAGGAACTTGGAAGTGCATCAGAGTCTTACATCCCACGCACGAGCACCTAGGGTGATGATAATAACAGCCGGCTTACAGTAATAAGAAAGCAGTTAACAATAGACTTCTTGTGAACGGTAATAGACATAGCGAGTGCTACTAAGTGGTCACAGACTGCGTGTGTGAGGGCAAAGTCAAAACTCCACCTTCAGGGTGAAATGATTGATGTGGTTCTGGTTTTTGGAATCATTTTCTGACTCAGCCACTTTGGGGCTAAGTGGCTGAAACCGAACCTCAGTGTTGACCTCTGCATAATGGAGATAAAATACGTTTCTCTTAGTAAGTTGTGACAATAACATAAGAAGGTGTTTTTAAAGCCCTGGCATAGTACATGACATGCCCAATATTTTTAATACTGTCCTCTTATTGCTGTTCTATATCCGAAAGTATATTCTACAAAAAACAAGCCCTGAAAGACAATGGGAGACTTCCATGGTCAAATAATTTCTGGAAATGTTAGACGGGTGTTGCCCATCTTGCAGCTTCACGATGCTCATCAGCATATAATATACTACAAGTTTACAGCCATCTTGCAGGAACGAAACTCATTTAACCTTACCACAGTTTCACAAGGTCCTTACACCACAGACGCCTCGCAGACACAACACACTTCAGGAAACGCCTGACCCTATGCACCATGGCCCCTTTGTTGCAGCTTTGGTTCTTTGTTGGGTTGATTTCTAAGTTCTAAAGTCAACACTGTGGTGGCATCACCTGGCAAGGCCATGCAGAAAACGCTTGTTGCTGTCTGCATTCCCTCTCATTCTATCCAAGGGACTCTCTTAGAGAATGTCTATCTGCTCTGTGACCCTGAAACTTTGAACGCTTACTATATTTCTATCCCAGAAGTTTGTGCTATCAGAGAGCTGCAAAAGCAAGTTCACCATACCTTAATATTTTCCCTCTTTCCTCCAAAGAGACCAAGGACAGGCTTTTAGTCACATCCCTTGAATATCATAAAATCCATGTGGTCTGAAAACTCTTTTGCAGAAGTTAGAGTGGTATGAACATGGCACAGAGATTGTTTATAGAGTACATAACGTGCACGCAGTACCCTCACTGGGCCAATAGGTCTTGACTCTAGTTCAAATCCAAACCAAGTCAGGAGAGCCTTAAGGATTGCTTATCCCTACTGAGATGAGGCCATGATCTTAGAGGCCAGACTGAGTGGGAATTTCCAGGGAAGCCCCCGCTGCTAATTTTAAACTTAGAATGAGTCTCTAGGAACATTCAGTTACCAGAAATTGAGATCACCTGGCTGACTAATGACAACCATGGGTACCACAAA
This sequence comes from Saccopteryx bilineata, assembly GCF_036850765.1. NCBI lineage: Eukaryota > Metazoa > Chordata > Mammalia > Chiroptera > Emballonuridae > Saccopteryx > Saccopteryx bilineata. The sequence goes on from NC_089496.1 coordinate 94,290,692, forward strand.
GACCAAGCTTACCACCATGAGTGACTCACAGGAAGAGAAGGATGCTTTTTGGTTTTCTAGGGATGAAAGTTAAGAAGTTAATAAAAATATATATATATATTTTTTGTGACAGAGCCAGAGAGAGGGACAGATACGGACAGATAGACAGAAAGGGAGAGAGATGAGAAGCATGAATTCTTTGTTGCAACACCTTAGTTGTTCATTGATTGCTTTCTCATATGTACCTTGACTGGGGGGCTATAGCAAAGCAAGTGACCCCTTGTTCAAGCCAGTGCCCTTGGGCTCAAGCCAGTGACCATGGGGTCTTGTCTATGATCACATGCTCAAGCCAGTGACCTTGGGCTCAAGCTGGTGAGCTTTGCTCAAACCAGATGAGCCTGCACTCAAGCTGGTGACCGTGGGGTTTTGAACCTGGGTCCTCCATGTCCCAGTCTGATGCTCTATCCACTGAGTCACTACCTGGTCAGGCAAGGAAGAATCTTATTTATGATGTACAGTGTTTCTCAAAGTGTAATTTATAGGCTACCCAAGTCAGAATCACGTGGACAACTTGTGAAAATGCCATTTCCAAGGTTTCACTATAGGAAAACATATATTGTTTTCCGAGAGTACGTCCCAGAAATGTGTGACAAGCTACACAGGTTATAATTACACATACCAGCTTGAGAGCACTGGGTGGTAGGCCCCACCTCCTGCCACTCATAAAATATCCAGCCCTTATCTTTAGAGTGTGCATGAACTGTACATTCTCTGGGTCGCTAAAACAAAACAGAAAAAACACACCTCTTTATTGTGAACAGTGGCTCAATCTGGCTGTAGATTAACTGCATTGCTGGTTCACTTCCCTGCCCCTATCTGTGTCCAAGCCTTGTGCAATCTGAACCTGATGCTTCTCCTACCAACAGATGAAATCTGTTTCCTCACCCCTTGAATCTGAGCAAACGCTTAAGTGACCTGGCAATGGAATAAAATGGAAGTGGTGGTGTGCCAACCATGAGCTTCCAACCTTGTGCTCTCTCTCTCTCTCTCTCTCTGAATCCCATCATTCCATGTGTGAGCAAGCCCAGAGAAACCTTCTGAAGGATGAGAAAGCACATGGAAGATAACTAAATTACTCCACTGAGGCCATTCTAGAGCATCCTACAGCCAACTGACCCCCAACATGTGGGACAGCCCAGACAAGATCAGTAGAGCTCTCTACCCAACAATTCACAGCTAACTGTGGACACATAATGAACACAGCCAAAACCGGAAGAACCACCCAGCTGGTCCCTAGTCTCATAAGCAACAATAAATGTTTACAGTTCAGCCACTGAATGTCCTGGTGGTTTGTTACACAGCAATAGCTTACTTATACCTTCTCTCCTCAAAACCCTTTTCTATCAACCGGTTACACATTCAACTAGCCATGCTCTCACTTGGGCTCTATATTACCAATTCAAGTCATGAGTTTCTGTTCCCATTGGTAGGGTGGCAGGACATAAGAACAGTGACCTTAAATGTTCACTTCAAACCGGATGACCATAACTGTTCACTTCAAAACCAAGGACACTTTAAGAATGAAAGAGTGCTATTAAAGCTTAAGCAAACCCAACAGCTGTAACCCAATAGTTCTGGCCACTCTAAGTGTAAGGAATGTGGTATCTAAAATGTAGCTTTTCTGCCTGACCAAGTGGTGGTGCAGTGGACAGAGCGTTGGACTGGGATGTGGAGGACCCAGGTTCGAGACCCCCGAGGTCGCCAGCTTAAGCGCGGGCTCATCTGGCTTAAGCAAAGCTCACCAGCTTGGACCCAAGGTTGCTGGCTCAAGCAAGGGGTTACTCGGTCTGCTGAAGGCCCACAGTCAAGGCACATATGAGAAAGTAATCAATGAACAACTAAGGTGTCGCAACGAAAAGCTGATGATTGATGCTTCTCATTTCTCTCCTATCCTGCCTGTCTGTCCCTATCTGTCCCTCTCTCTGATTCTCTCTCTGTCTCTGTAAGAAAAATAAAAATAAAATAAAACGTAGCTTTTCCTTGGTTCTGCCATCTTCTCTATATTTTGCATGTGTTTCCCTGCCTTATTTTTTCATTGCCCAGGTTTCACAATCTGCCTTTCCTTCTCCTTGGGGAAGAATACCACCTAACTAAGCCTGACCTGTGGTGGCTCAATGGATAAAGCATCAGCCTGGAATGCTGAAGTCACCAGTTCAAAACCCTGGGCTTGCCTGGTCAAGGCACATATGGAGTTGATGCTTCCTGCTCCTCCCCCTGCTCTCTCTCTCTCTCTCTCTCTCTTTCATCTCTTACTCTCTCTCTCTCTAATAAAAATGAATAAAGTAAAAAATAAAAGAATACCACCTCACTATATTTATTTCTAACCTGATGCATGTCTGTGCCCTGCTCATGAATTATTCATCTGATCACTGCCTCCGCACCCCCACCGTTCTCTGCCCAAGAATTTCTTGGTAGATCAAAAGGTCGAGCCAACTCAGGCCAGTCACCCTGTGGTCATTTCAGGCCCTTTGATGGGCTCAGGGAATAGAAAATGGTGAGACAGAGTATGTTGGAAGTTAAAGAGCAAACTCGTGGCTGGGCCCTCATACCTTTATGAAAACATCACATTCATTTCATCACATCGGAGACAGGGTTATGTAGATATCTGACACCTGTTATTACTTATCCTAACACCATAACAACTCAAAATCTGGCTAAAACCACTGGGTCCATGTGTCTGAGAAACAGCCTAATAATTTATAGAGGAAAAACAAGTTATTTTTTGGGAGAATATGATTAAAATTACTTCACTCACAAAAGACGTGTAGATGATAACTGTGTAGACAATAAGGAAACCAGAGTCAAAGAGACAGATCAATTTATTGGCTATGAAAGAATTTCACTAGTACTAATTGCCTCCCTAAATGGAAATGTTATTGCAACAATTTATTTCACTTTACAATTCAAGCCCCACAGCTCCACAAGCTGGTTTCTGCATCCGTAACAATGTGCCTTAGATTATACTGTCTTTCCTAAAGCTTCTTGAACAATGTCAATTCTGCCTTCCAGTGGAAAGGGTCTTCCTCAGTGTGAAATGCTCACTCAGGAATCCTAATGCATCCTGACCTAGGCTGAAATTCTGACTTTCCTTAGCCCCTTCCACATTTACTCATAACATATCCAGTGACAGCAACTGAAGCCTGGAAATATTAATTCTCTAATATCTCTGTGACAACCTCTTTTTATTACACCTGCAAAAGAAATTAAACCAGTCAGCAGCAAAGATGGAGGCCAAGAGAATACAAGATAACAGTTTTATTAAAAACCCACACATATTCTTGACAAAGGATAGTTTTCCCAGAATGTCACAGCTTACACAAGACAATTGCTAGACAGACAGGAGAGGTGGGAGCAGTTACTCTGTATTATTATTATTTTTTTTAATTCCACCAGGGATTTGAGGTTCTTCCTTTGAGGACTTTCACTTTTTAAAATCGTATGTCTCAGAAACTCCGGAAGAGTAGTTACCCGCTTGGAAAGCTAAGGGTTAACAATCACCCTCGTTCTCTAAGACGGGCAGAAATATAGTGCGATGTGGATGTATCATTTTCTGCTCGGGGCACATTAACAGCATCTAGATAATATTTGTTTAACTTGCATAAAACTCGTGGCTCTCCAAGAACATCTGCCACTAACATTCTCATGCACACTTTAATCATTTTTCAACTGCTTCATGGCCACAGCGCCTGCCTGGCCTTTGCCATTCATCTAGATTATGGATGCGATGTATCCCAGATTCACAGACATGCCTCATTTTCCCCCCCTCACTCCCACTGCTGTCTCTACCCAGGTTGCCAATTAGCTTGGCTCCAGATATGCTGAGAAATTAGATTTTAGTGTTTATGACAAATTTCCTCCTACACTTAATATCACAGCTCCCCCCCCGCCCCCTTAAAGGCATGCCTCTGTGGGTTGTTGTTTTTTTTTTTTTGTATTTTTCCTGAAGCTGGAAATGGGGAGAGACAGTCAGACAGACTCCCGCATGCGCCCGACCGGGATCCACCTGGCACGCCCACCAGGGGTGATGCTCTGCTCACCAGGGGGCGATGCTCTACCCCTCCGGGGCATCGCTCTGCTGTGACCAGAGCCACTCTAGTGCCTGGGGCAGAGGCCAAGGAGCCATCCCCAGCGCCCGGGCCATCTTTGCTCCAATGGAGCCTTGGCTGCGGGAGGGGAAGAGAGAGACAGAGAGGAAGGAGGGGGGTGGGGATGGAGAAGCAAATGGGCGCTTCTCCTATGTGCCCTGGCCGGGACTCGAACCCGGGTCCCCTGCACACCAGGCTGACACTCTACCGCTGAGCCAACTGGCCAGGGCCGCATACCTCTGTTTTCGTGGATGCTCTGAGTTGTGAATCAGATTCGTTGCTGGAGATAGATGTGTCCCTTTCCTTGCTATGCAGATAGCTTTCTGTCCCTGGAATGCTCTGTAACAGTGGTTGGGGGGTGGGGGAGAAAGGGGGCTGCATGAGCATCATTTGGGGAACTTGTTAACAATACAGACTCCCAGATATTACTCCCTGGGATTCTGATTCAGGGTGTGTGTTGTGAGGTCTGAAAAGTCTCTGCTGTTGGGAGGCTTCCCAGGCAACAGCGATGTCGAGTCAGGTAGGATCAAGAACAGCTTCTTTAGAGCAGGGTTCTACCTGGGTTATCAAAAGTTTTCCCAACCACAAACAGGGTTTCCTTTATCCCGCATGTTTTGAGGAAACCAGTGGGCTCTATCTCTTCTTGTCCCTTTGTGTTTGAAGTCCTATTCCCCAAGTGTCAGATTAATGCCCCATAAATAATCCTGTGACATGCAAATGACCCAGGAAGTCCTGCTGTTTGTAATTTCAGTCTGAATTACTACTCTAGTTAGGTTTTGTGTTCTCAAATAAAAAGCTAGCCCATTCTTTAATATCTATTCCCATGAAGAATCTCACCTGTCCTCTCACAGAAAAATCAATAAGGTTTGAAGCTTCTTCCCCTATTCTTAGCCCCACCCCCAACTATAACAACTGGATTGACTAACGAGCCTATGTCCTCATAGAAGCAGGTACAGAGTTGATGTAGACTGAAAGATCTGACCAGGAATCGGAGCCTCAGCTTATCCCGTACCCGGGGTCCCCTCACTTGGCAGTTACTGAAAGGTGGGAAACTGCTTTCCGTAAAGTCTGATCCTCGTCTTCTCACATGAGGTTCAAGCTCCTTATTTCCAACTTCCTGATAGGGTGGGTGCCTCACTTACAAGTGGTACACCCTCAAACTCAACCTGAACCATGAAGCTTATCTTCTTTGGCAATCAAAAAAAAAAATAGGTCTCCATCTCTATCAAATAAATTACCATCTCCTGTCAGTTGGGTTGAAAACCTCTTGGAAACTGTGTAAATAATTTATTAAAAAAAGAAAGGATTATGGACTGTTGCCCAAACCTATTATTTGAAACATCCTTCCATCTGCCCCTCCCTTCCTTTTCCAGGTTTATCAGAGTTTATAATCTCAAACTATGGTAAATAGCTAAAGTTTTGTCACTAGCATGCATGGATGATGAACAACAAAGTTCATAATTATAGGGCATGCTTCTTTTCCCTGAATTTTATCCCTTTGTTTCCTTCAGTCACTATAGCCAATAGGAATAGCTGAGGGTACGTGTCCAGGTGTTCCAAACCATGTCAAACTGTGCCTCACCTGACACATAAGCATACCACATCACCTTGCTACGTCTCTCTCTGCTCAACACCGTGCCTCGACTGAGCATGCCTACTTGTCCTTCTGGGGCTGAGCTCCTACTCAACGTTAAGGTTCATGTTTGATGACCCTTCTCCATGGAATATTTTTCATTCTCTTCACTCAGAATTAGTAAAGCTTCATGCGATTAGTGTTTGGGCCTCAGGTTTAGCGAGCGTGGAATGAGGGCTCTAATTCATTTCAGATCCCCGGAGGAAGCGTACTTTTCAAAGAACAATGACAAAGTGAGACGCAGAGCTCTATGAGGAAGAAGTTAATAAAGCTAAAATGGATCTTATCCTTGAGTAAAGTCCAAGTTACTAGGGATGAAGAGAAAACCATAGCATTCGCAGGGATATTTTCTTTCTTTTTTTTTTTTTCTGAAGCTGGAAACGGGGAGAGACAGTCAGACAGACCCCCGCATGCGCCCGGCCGGGATCCACCCGGCACGCCCACCAGGGGCAACGCTTTGCCCACCAGGGGGCGATGCTCTGCCCCTCCAGGGCATTACTCTGCCGTAACCAGAGCCACTCTAGCGCCTGGGGCAGAGGCCAAGGAGCCATCCCCAGGGCCCGGGCCATCTTTGCTCCAATGGAGCCTTGGCTGCGGGAGGGGAAGAGAGAGACAGAGAGGAAGGAGGGGGTGGGGGTGGAGAAGCAAATGGGCGCTTCTCCTATGTGCCCTGGCCAGGAATCGAACCCGGGTCCCCCGCACGCCAGGCCGATGCTCTACCGCTGAGCCAACCGGCCAGGGCCGCAGGGATATTTTCTTTAACAGACCCTGGTTTCTTCTTTTATAAGAACCTGCAGAGCTGCAATGCTCTGCGTCTGACTCAGAGCCGTCCTGAGGCTCTTGCTGGAAAACAGAAACAAAAATAAAAACAAACAAAAAAACACTTATCCCAAAGAGGACATCACAGCTCTTAAAAAGGCAGGCTATACCTACATACAAAACAATATAAATAATGTAATATAATTCATTCATTCAGTCATTCATTCGTAAATAATAGGAGGCCAGGGTAAAAGTATGGATGAGAGAGAACTCAAGGAAAATGTCACAACGATGTGAAGGGGGGTCAGTTTGTTTGATAAGAGGAGGAAAGTACAACTGAAGGGGTGTGACCCTGAGCTCTATCATGAAGTGAGGCTGCTCTCTGATATTGGACCCTGTCTTGCCAGGGACCAGAGCAGGAAAATAAGGGGCTGTAAGTTACACCTGCTCCAGTCTCTTTCGGGAACAGCCCTCATGCTGTCTCTGGGATCACTCATTTCGGAACAGAGAGCTCTCATTTTCCTTCTACCTGCCCATTCGCCACAACGGGTATAGAAATGACTACAATATATATTGAAGGGATACCTGACATAGGAAACGCACAGGTATGGGTCTTCCCTGGATGCTTACTGCTTGAATGAATGCGAGGCTCCACTCACCAGTCACTTGGTAAGGAAGCAGCCTTTCCCCAAAATGGTTCACAGTGAAATATACTAAATCTGTAGGTTAACTGGGAGAATGGGATTTTGAATATATCTCTACAGTTTATAAATTGGTTATAGATTTAATTTTTTTATAAAAGCAATATTTATTGAGCACCTGCTATATGCAAGTTGTCTGCTGGGTACTGGTGGAGACAATATTAAGATAGGTTAAACTGTATCCTTAAGAAGTTAAATAAGAGCCTGACCTGTGGTGGCGCAGTGGATAAAGCATCGACCTGGAAATGCTGAGGTCGCTGGTTCGAAACCCTGGGCTTGCCTGGTCAAGGCACATATGGGAGTTGATGCTTCCAGCTCCTCCCCCCCTTCTTTCTCTCTGTCTTTCTCTCCTCTCTCTCCCTCTCTGTCTCTCTCTCTCCCTCTCTCTCCTCTCTCTCCCTCTCTGTCTCTCTCTCTCCCTCTCTCTCTCCTCTCTAAAAATGAATAAATAAATAAATAAATAAATAAAAATTAAAAAAAGGTAAGTTGTAAAAAAAAAGAAGTTAAATAAGAGAGATGATGATGATGATATACATTTAAAAAATCCATGTGAGTTCAGACAAGAGAAAAATGACATCCAGGTAAAGGTCTGTAAAACGACATCATGCACATGTTGGCACTAAGTTAAGTCTTAATATACAACCAGACTGAGACAATGTAGCCAGGTGGAGAAAGGGGCAGATATTGCATCGGGAACAGCATGAACAAAGGCACACTTCAGTCAGAACACACAGCCTGACTGATTCCTACTCCCTTCTCCGATTCCCTGATCCGTGCTGTGACATCTTAGCCTCATAAACATCGATGCCAGCTGTCGCCCAGGTTCTAAATGCCATGGCCCTCCCTGACCTCCTTGACCACAGCTTCTCATCTTCTCCCTGTTCCCAAAGAACTTCACATCTCTCCTTTCTGCTCAGAAGCGTATCTATCAGGAGCGGCTGGGGTCTCAGGAGAAACAGCACAGACACCGAGAAGCACAGGAAAGGCCAAGAACAAAACCAGGGCCGTGTTCAAAGTCCAGCTCAGCTGAGGTCCCGAAGTGAATGAATTCCCCAGTAGAACATGAGGGTGGAGTGTGTGTATGGGGGCAAACTAATCCTGTCTCTAATGACGCCCAGGTATCCGGAAATGCTTACCTTGTGTTCTCATAAAAGCTAACAGGGAGCTGAATTGGAAACACAAAAATAAGGCCCGTAAATTCCTGAAAGGAGACAGTTCTTCTTCCTTGGAGACAGACCAAATTATGCATTGCCTCTCTCGCCAGCAACATATTCTGGCTCAAACATTTTTAAAAGAAGGCTGCTGAACATCTGCTGAGCAATTAATGGAATGCAGTAGTGTGCTATAACGGTCCCTGGGAAGGTATTAGCAATCCTGCTTATGAGACATGAAATGTTGCAAACAGTGGTCCTTTTCTCCTTCTTTTTTTTTTTTTTTTAAATTTGTGTATCCTCCTGCCTGCAGGGGAAGAGAAGAGGGAAAGGCGTGGAGTTGGATGTTCTCCGTCAACTCCTCCTCCTCATTGTGTTTTTCATTTCCCGAGGTTTCTTCCTCTTTCTCCTCCCACCCATACATAGGAATGAATGTGTTCGTTTCAATGTAATAAAAGAAACCATGGTATTTGTCGCAGGACACCGTTTCCCCACCCAACGTGTTGAGCTTTCTACGTATGAAACAACTCCCTCTATTGTCTTAGGAAATATAGTCTACAATCCCACTCCGTTCAATTACTTTTTTTTCTTTTTTAAATCAGAGTTACAGCTAATTTAGAAATAATCTCCCACAGGCATAGGGCCCTCATATATTTTACTTCCTTGTCACAATCACGGAAGAGTCAGCCTTAACACAAACATTGTCTTTTGAATATAAAACACTGGCCAGGTGCCTCTGCAGTTGAGGGCACTGCCCGTTCCGGCACTACTGTGACAGACGAGGCTAAACACAATGTAGCAACTTTTCCAAGACTCCGCTACTGGGTCAGCCCTCGGTCCTCTCTTCCTCTCCTCTTCAAACTGGAGCTGATTATCCCCTAGAAACTAATGCAGTCTCCGAGCCAGTCATAACAGGAAGCTCAGTGATGCCAGTGCATGGGTTTGAAAGAACGACGCCAAAAGGCTTACTATCAAATCTAACAGGGAAGAGCCAAGAACAGCCACCACGGCTGGAAGGCAACAGAATTGTTTCACTCTATCCAAACTGGCCCAGTTTAAGATCGGCCTTTTGCCTTGAACTGAATTTCTGTTGTTGCCGTTCTCTCATTCTTTGGCAAGCTCACTTCATACATATCTAGACTGAGTAGCAAATGGTCCATCGAGATCACAAATGCCCTGAGGTAGGTTGGCAGACCTGTGGCTGAGGGGTTGCTCCTGGAGGTGCTGCTTAATTGTCTCCTGTTTTCTTACATTTCTTTAGTCTCTTCAGGGCATTTTTATCAGTGACAGAATCCAGAAAGTGTCATTTGTTCATTTGCTTCCCGCCTGGATTTTCCTGCTGATGGAAACTTCCTGAAGGCTGAGACTATTCCATCCAGAGACCACTGCTTCGCTCAGAGCAGGCAAGCACTCAATGGATGTCTGTTCAATGGATGAATGAGGATCTCAAGCTGTAGAATAGCAAGTCAGCCCACTCAATCTTCCTTCCTCTTCAGAGCCATCATCTCCAAGTGACCCCGGTTGGTCATACCTCTGCTCAAAGGTCTCCGTGGCTTCCCACAACCCAGCAAACTGCCCAGACTCTACCTCCATATCCCATGCTCAGAAATAGTGACTTCTAAATTTTCATTCTTTTAAGATAGTGGGATTTTTTCTTTTTTAACCAAAAAATTTTATGAATCCCTAATAAAGAATAAGGATAGGCCCTGGCTAGTTGGCTCCATGGTAGAGTTTCAGCCCAGTGTGTTGATGTCCTGGATTTGATTCCTGGTCAGGGTACACAGGAGAAGTGACAATCTGCTTCTCCACCCCTCCTACTCCTCCTTCTCTCTCTCTCCCTTTTCTCTTCTCACAGTCATGACTCAATTGATTCAAGCGAGTTAGCCCCGGCACTGAGGATGGCTCCATAGAGTTTCCACTTCAGGTGCTAAAAATAGCTAGGTTGCCAATCAATGGCTCAAGATGGGCAGAGTATCTTGCTAGGTAGATCTGGGTTGGGGCACATGCAGGAGTCTGCTGTTTCTCTTAGTCTCCTCTCCACTCAAATAAATTTTTTAAAAATGAATAAAGATAGAATATAAGCAGGAAAGAGGCCAACCTGCTCAGGCTTGTTGTAGACCAATGCACAGCTCTGGAATCTTCAAGAAACTAGATAATGAAATTGGAAACTGTTGCCATTTGTCCCCACTTATTCAGCATCCCTGAAGCCCTTGAGGCTTCCATGTTCCTTGGTGCTTTGGTCTTGGAATATCTCTGTCATTTAATTCTATGTATAGATCCATCTCCTCCAAGATGCTTTCCTGTATCGTTTTGACTGGGCACAATTTATCCCTGCTTTCAATTTCCTATACAACGTTGTTAGTTGTTAACGGTACAAGGAGTAAAAAGAAAAAAGGCATGTGCGCGCATGCGCGCGCGCGCGCGCGCACACACACACACACACACACTAGCTTACTGTCTGACAGGCACTACTCTGGGTGCATTATTTGAACTTAATCCTCACACCAGGGGTCCCCAAACTTTTTACACAGGGGGCCAGTTCACTGTCCCTCAGACCATTGGAGGGCCAGACTATATAAAAAACTATGAACAAATCCCTATGCGCACTGCACATATCTTATTTTAAAGTAAAGTAAAGGGAACAAGTACAATATTTAAAATAAAGAACAAGTAAATTTAAATCAACAAACTAACCAGTATTTCAGTGGGAACTATGCTCCTCTCACTAACCACCAATGAAAGAGGTGCCCCTTCCGGAAGTGAGGTGGGGGCCAGGTAAATGGCCTCAGGGGGCTGCATGCGGCCCGTGGGCCATAGTTTGGGGACCCCTGCCTCACACAATCCCACCAACACAGGTGCTATTGCCATCTGTAAGCCACAGAGAAATTAAGTCTCTTCTTGAGGTCTATATAGTAAGTGATAGGGTCAGATGGAAACTGATGGTCTGGCTACAAGGCTGCAACATCTGAGTGCTCAGATATACTCCACCACCTCTCTGTATGAGGATTTGTGCATTTTACTCACTGAGATACCCCCCGATGGCCCATTTCCCCACCCCATGGTACTGCCGCCATGGCTACAGCCAACTTCACACCACCACAAGCAGATTCTATGTAGTCTGAGGACAAAGACCATTTCCTACTGCCCCTTACATTCTGTGCAGCACCAGCATAGTACTCTGCAAAAATAAATGCTCAATAAATATGGTTAATTTAACTTAGTGCTAATATAGCACAATGTTTTCTATTTCTATTTACTTGGTATTACCTGAATTATCATTGAGACTTGTATACAGTCCCAAGAGGTGGACTTCTCCCCCCACCTTTTACAGGAGAGGGGACAAAACTCAATGACATTATTAATCGTAAGATCGTGACCAACCCAGGGGTTTAGTCCCTGTACCATTCTTAAGTCCCAGCTATTTCCGCTGCACTACTTTATCTCAAAACTTCAAGACAAGAAAACTGTTTCTAACATGAATGATTTGAAAAGAAGGTTTTGCAGAAAAACAAGGAAAAAGTTATTGGTAGAATTAACTTTATTTTCAAGATTTCTTTTCAGATGAAGTTTGCTATCTTTTGAGAACTATATGTATTTAGGTGAGCCACTGACACTTTTGTCAGGGACTAAGAAAAGTCACTTTATTCTTTTGCCTTCTGGGTCCCTATTAAAGCAAAAGTACCAAGAAGGGAACCTCCAAAGAACGATGCCCTATTTCTGATAAGGAGAGGCAGCAGCTAGACTTGTTACAATGAAACAATAGACTGGGATCCCCCTGCCAGAGCCTCTAGTGAGCAACCAGGGAAATGCACACCGACCTGCTGTTAAGTGAGCCGCGTGGACAAGGACTTGGATCCCAGGTTTCAGCTCAAAGTGCACCGAGTTCTGGTTGAGCTTGTGGATCAGTAATTCTGATATCTGAAAGAAGAAGCATCATAGTGAGTGCCACCAAATTTGTCACACCTGCTCTCTAAACAAGAGTGCAGAGAAATATTTATTGTATTTACCAAGGCATTCCCACTAGTATGCCTATGAATTATATACATGAGTTTTAATATGATTTTGAGTTTGTATTACCGCATGTGCAGAAATAATTATTTTAAAGCGTGACTTGACTTTAAATCCTAAATGCTACAAAACAGAACAAACTATTAGTAAATTAAATAATTTTTGCAAATAAAACTTATCCTGTGTTAACTTATAAAAGTCACCCTAAGTTTTTTTTTCTAGATTTGGTTTTACACAGACCTTAAAATAAGTAGGTATGTACAATTTATACATTGTGGTGAGATTCATATACATTTCTTATTTCCTAATAGACTCTACCTTATTCCTTCCTATGGCTTCCACCCCTACCCCAACTCATGCCCTGTGGCTTTCACTGAATAGGTACTTTATAAATATTCATTGAATAACAAATATATAGTTCTTCTAAAATAATAAGTTATACAGTTGAGACAAAGTACAACAATAATTTGGGCTGACCCTTGTTTCACGCTTATGAACTTCAGCTAACTGATCCTCGGGCTGACATATGTCCTACACAGATGCAGAGAATTCTGGCCACAGAGAATTTAATCCCAACATGGGGCAAAGAACCTTGCTTGGGTAGTTACAGTATAAGGTAAGGTTTTAAAGACAAGATAAAGTTCTGTTCATTGGAAGAAAAGTACAAAACCACTTCCATTTGCTCAGTCTCACTTACCTTTTTGAGCAAATTCTAAAAATCTATCCCCATACCTCTATTAATTTTATCTGGTCTCCTTGTCTCATTTTTAATATTCTAATTGTCAATTCGGTATTTTATTTATGTTGCTTTTCAGTTTAATTAAATGCTTCCTGACCATGATTCTACTAAATTCTCATTTTTCTTTTCTTTTACATTTGTTGAATCCCATGGAGTCCACTGAGTTGCAGAAATGACACTTCTGATATTTTTATCAGTTGAGCAGGGTCAGATGGCTTCTGTTTGGAAGCAGGGCATCCCTTCCAGAAGCCCCTGGTTGGTGAGTGAACCGACTGCCCTGCAGATGAACTTCTTGGCTTACCAGCCAGAGCTTCGAATGGCTGTCGCTGACCCGTGGCAATCCAGTGCAAGCTCAGCCTCTCTAATGTTTTCATTTGGCAAACCATGCAGAAAAACAAGGTTGTAATAAAATTATATTGAACACAACTTTATTCTCTATATTAGGCTATTCTTTTTCTATCCTGGGCATCTTTTATAACCCTCCAGGTTTACAGAAAGAGTGGAATTCTAACACAGACTGTAGAATGCTTTTCTTTTGTGCTCTCTCTAGATTGTTGCAATATATGAGTTCCTATTCTACCTTATTCTTATCATCCAATTTGGTCAATCAGAAAAGCTTTGGTCATGAAATACACACATGTACCCACTTACAAATGTGTAAATGTATTTGAAATATATATAATCATGTATATATTAAATAAATAAGTTTGTCTACATACTATATAGATGTCTACATATATGTACTTATCTTTACAGAAAAGAAAATATTTTGGCTCAAATAGGAAAGACTTGTCAGAAGCAATTAAGGAATTGCCCTGGGTTGCAGAGTCTATCATGTGGACACAAGGTAATTATATAGTCACAAGAGAAGGGATAAGAAATATATATTACTTCAAGCATTTGAAAAATCTTTCTTTTTCAACCTCTTGAAGTGATATATATTTCTTATTCCTGAGCATTTTTTTTCCTTCAAGTAAAAGACATAAATAACTAAACCAGAAAATAGAGTGAATCAGAACATAGTTCTAATTTATAATCTTCAGGAGAGTCTTTTGGGAATATAATTAACCTCACAGACCCGTTTTCATTTATAACATTGCTTCATTGGTTTATCCGTATCATTCATAACATTAAGCAGGCCATGAAAAATAATCCAGTAGCAGGAAGGATGTTTCATGTATTTAATTTATATCAAAGGATATACAATGAAGAACATATAGTTTATGGGAAAGAAATTACATACAAAAATAAAACTAAATAAAATTTATATTGTGTATGAGAATAATATCAACTAGAATCATGTATTTCTCCACTCAAATAAATGAGTATGAAACTGTTGACAGATTTGGACAGTATTTTAAATGTTTTTCCTGCCACCTGCAGAAGTGTTCATCCTGTATGGTTTATATCTGCATTGTCATCAGATCAATTGTTATGTACGTGTTTTAAGTTTATTATCTATACACTGAATAATTCATATTGGTAAGGTTGCATATTTCCCATTGTTTTTTCTACCTCAGAATATTTTAGGTGTTAGTGCTGGTATCCTCTTGGAAAGGAGCATGGAGCTTAAAGGATATACCTAAGTATACCCAGTTAATATTTGAAGAGTTGAGACTAGACTGAAATATTGTTTTACTCTGAATCCTAGGCCATTTCAATCAAAAACATTTTCCTTTAACCAGCTGATGAAGAAAGAGAACAAAAGACATTTGGAAAGAGGTTGGCGGCAAAGCAGGTTTAGGAGGTTTTAAGAAATGCATTCTGTTAATTATGCTGCCATCTTTTATTCACCTGTGAGGGCACAACTTGGAACACCAGTGCCATGTCAGATGACCAACACGAGCTGCAGGAAGAGGCAAAACTCCTAACACTATCACCAGGACTACCGCTGTCTGCTCATTGGTTATAATATGTAACATATGGGAGAGTCTTCGGCTGTGAAGAGAGCAGAAGAAATGGAGTCTATAGGAAGGTTTGGTGACAGCCTAATGAGAAGGATAAAACCGTGCATGATAAGGAATCAAGGGAAACAATGTGTGCTTGCTGCGAGATTGGACCCGCTGAAGCAAGCTGAATTTAATTTTCTTTTCTGTCCAGTGAAAGTGCATCGCCTTAGCAAATTTCATTCATCCTTTGTGCTGTCACCCTCTTCTGCTGCTCGCCTACACAGTCCATCTTCAGTTCTCCTTCAGCTAAATAATCATGACCAAAGGAACAACACATTATTCTTGGCATCTGCCAAGAATGGTAGAATATGCCTGTGATTCAACTATAACTCACACTTAACGTAAAGTACCACTTAAGACAGTGGGGACACAATACAATAAAAATACTTGGAATGTTACCACCAAACGATACAGTGAGAGAGACTTGTTAAAGGGAAGACACCTATTCTTTTCTTATCTTCCTCACAAAGTATGACATTTAAGTGTAGCAATGAGAGTAAGCGAGGTGAGGCTGAAGGCGCAATGTTAAAAATCTCAGGAGGTGAACCTTGTTCGTGTCTATTTCTTGCTCAAACTGCAGGTAGGCAGTGGGGCTCTGCTCATTATGATCACACAGTGATAACAGGCTGGAGAAGCAGCGCCCTCAAATGTTCCATTCACTACACCCTAGGAGGGCAAAGGAGCTCTCCACAGTTTGCTGATCGGATTTGGATACTTCAACTTGGAAGTGACACATCACTTCAGCTCCCAAGTCATTGGTCAGAATTAGTCACATGGATCTTCCAACAGAAGAGAATTATGGGTACAGCCCTACCGTTTATCTAGAAGGCAGTAAGCTGAAAATATGTAGTCAACAGTGGTGCAAGTTACCACACAAAGAACACATTCAACATCTAAACAATTTTTAATTAAAAACAAAAAACAAAAAAAACCCCCAGAAAAACACACGCTCAAATTCTTAGAATCTCAGTGTCAGTTGCTGAAATATGAAAAAATGGAAGCATAAGGACAACAGAGTAGTTGATAAATTTATAAAACATGTAACACGGCCCTGGCTTGTTGGCTCAGTGGTAGAGTGTCGGCCTGGCGTGCAGAAGTCTGGGTTCGATTCTCGGCCAGGGCACACAGGAGAAGCGCCCATCTGCTTCTCCACCCCTCCCCCTCTCCTTCCTCTCTGTCTCTCTCTTCCCCTCCCCCAGCCGAGGCTCCATTGGAGCAAAGATGGCCCGGGTGCTGGGGATGGCTCCTTGGCCTCTGCCCCAGGCGCTAGAGTGGCTCTGGTCGCAACAGAGCGACGCCCCGGAGGGGCAGAGCATGGCCCCCTGGTGGGCAGAGCATCGCCCCCTGGTGGGCGTGCCGGGTGGATCCTAGTCGGGCGCATGCGGGAGTCTGTCTGACTGTCTCTCCCCGTTTCCAGCTTCAGAAAAATACAAAAACAAAACAAAACATGTAACACAAAGAAGTGGTACAATATGAAAGTATAGATTCAAAATGGGCTTTGGCATATATACTGATGGTAAAGCAAATTATTGTAAAATATTAGTGTTTATTTCTGAAGTTGGTGGGAGAAATGCAAACCCTACTGTCTATAAATAGCATTCTGGAGCCATGCTTAGAGAGAGACTTGCCTAGAATGACCATGGAGCTGACCTAGCCCATCAATCCTGATCCTGCTACATTATTAAGGTCCCTTCAAATAGCAGCTGAAGAATCCTCTTTTTGGATTAGACTGAAGAAGATCTTCCCCAATCACACAGTTTGTGGGGAAAGCAATGCAGCCAAATATTAATTCTAGTTAACACTAGCTCACCTAATTCTCTTTTTTCTTAGCTCAAAAGAATCAGCTTGATTACAGTGCCTGAGAAGTTTCCTGGGTGACATGATGAAGAAACAGATTGGCCATACATAATATATACTTTCTCCTCTTGTATTCAACATCACCCCCTCTCAACTCTGTCTCCTTTGCCATATTACTTTTGGTCCAACTCTTCCCTATGATACTATTAATTATAGTTTCTTGCTTTATTGCAAGAAACTTGGGAACATCAGGGTATTTCTATGGTTCAACACCCCACGTTAACAAATCCAGACAGGGTAAACCAGGGGTCCCCAAACTACAGCCCACGGGCCGCATGTGGCCCTCTCAGGCCATTTATCCGGCCCCCACTGCACTTCCGGAAGGGGCACCTCTTTCATTGGTGGTCAGTGAGAGGAGCACAGGATGCCTCCACATCCTGTGGAGTATATCCTGTGCTCCTGGAGTACTGTATGTGGCGGCACTCAGGTACAGTACTACTTCTGGTGATGCGGGATGCACACATCATGGCTCCGGAAGCACGTCATATTACTTGTTATGGCTAGCAGTGACAAATATGGAACTGGACATTGTCCATCTCATTAGCCAAAAGCAGGCCCATAGTTCCCATTGAAATACTGGTCAGTTTGTTGATTTAAACTTACTTGTTTTTTATTTTAAATATTGTATTTGTTCCCGTTTTGGTTTTTTACTTTAAAATAAAATATGTGCAGTGTGCATAGGGATTTGTTCATAGTTTTTTTTTTACAGTCCGGCCCTCCAATGGTCTGAGGGACAGTGAACTGGCCCTCTGTGTAAAAAGTTTGGGGACCCCTGGGGTAGACTATGTAGGCATATAAAAATAGTCTGAAAATATTAATTATATTTCAGAAAGAATGTTTACTTCCTTCGAACACTGCCGATACACGGTTCCCCTCTCAAAGGTGCCTTTTCCTTCCCTGACTTCTGGATTCTGCACCTGTCGTCAGGTGTATAGGGGAACCCAAACAACCTCGGAGGGCTGACGTCTTTTCCACAGTCTTTTTGTTCTTTGTTAAGTGTTTTCATGCCCCTTAAGGATTCTGCAAGACAACCTGTAGGCAACCTATCTCCCCAGCAGAGCATCACAAACAACCTTGCCAGAGCAGGATGGTCTTTCCTCCCCTGAGGAAGCCAGGCCCAAATCTGCTTGCTTCTGATGACTCAGAGTGCAGGATTGGGAGGGGGGGAGAGTAAGGGCTCTACATCTAAGCAGCTGGCCTCAGGGGAGCAGGAGGTGCTATCCCTGATAAGGCCAGCAAAGGGCAAGCAGCCTCTTCCACTCACTGGAGATCTGAAATAAAGACTGGCAGAACCCTCCCAGAAGAAGGTCACTTGATTAACCCAGCCCACGTTACTTGATAACAAGGTCAAGTACTTCTCACTGTGAGGGATTTTCAATTTATTTCACAGACCAGATAGCTCAGTCGAAGCCAGCATCCCTCACCCCTGGGAATGCTATTTGAGGAAGCCAAGGCAGGAGAGCCAAGAGCCCTTTGCTGAGGCCCTGCCCCTTGCAGTCTTCAGGGACTATTCAGCCAGGGTCCCACTTCTTCCCCTGCAGGGGGTCCTATGTGTATATTTACAAGAAAGGGGCCCAGGCATTAAGAGAGGAGATAAAGTCGGCCCTTCCCAGTTCCTTCTGACATTCACAGTGCAGCCTTCAAACAAGAAGGAGTCCTCTCTGTTGTCTGGTTTTGCTTTGAATTCATTTAAAATTTCTGTGTAACTTATTATGAAGGAAGTCAGTTGCTTTTGCCTGCCTGGTGTTCCTTCTCTCTTGCCCACGTTTTCACTGAAGAACCACGTCCTTTTCCATCTCAGTCCATTTGATTTGGGAGAGGCCCCTATACCCGATTCAAGGAGGGTAGAACACATCAGAGTTGACAGTCTATCCGTTTGACCATGGGGCTAGTTAAGAGATTCCTGCTTCACCCAAGTCAGCCCAGTGGAAACTGTCAACTTGGGGCTCTTGTGATGCAGTTGGGGTGGGGCTGTCTTCCGCATGGGATTGACAGACTGACTAAACACAAGCTGGGACTTCCTGGAGCCGGTCTTGCTTTCCTACGTGTTGGCTTCATTCTTAGACAGAATTCCCACGTGGGACCAAAGAAAAGGAATGAAAAAAGAAGGAGCGATAAAGAGAAGGGCGTAATTTGATGATGCTTTTGAGTAGCTCTGAATTCATCCATGCCCGAACTATATAGTTAGATTTCTCAACTAAATAAGCTCAGAACTTTACTTTTTCCCCTAAATGTGTTTGAATTAGACAGCTGTTCATTGCATGAGAAACACACACACACACACACATACACACACATACACACAAATGCAAAACAAAGCAGAACATCTTTCATTCATTTCCTGGTACAACAGCCTTGGTGTTTTCGGGTCTACAGAAGTAGAGTGGTCCCCAAATCCATGTCTGCAGCATGTGGAGGGGGGTGCCCAGAGGGGGGAGGGAGAGGACCAGTCTTGACAGTTAGTTGCAGAAACAGAACTAGAATCTCATTCTTCCCAGTGAGTTGTTTGGCCCCAGGCAAGTCACATCTCTACCTGGGGGCCCAAATTCCTTCATTTTACAAGTGACAGAGTCAGGGAGAAGGATCAAAGGACCCCTCTTTGGAGGAAAACTACAGGTGTCTGCTGGGCTGCCCCCCTTTCACAGGTGCTCGACACAGGCTCAGTTATGTTGATTTCTAAGATTTTATTATTATTATTTATTCATTTTAGAGAGGGGGAAAGAGAAAAAGAGAGAAAGTAGGCAGGAGGAGCAGGAAGCATCAAACCCCATCTGTGACTTGACCAGGCAAGCTCGGGGTTCAGAACCAGTGACCTCAGTGTTCCAGGTCAATGCTCATCCACTGCGCCACCCCAGGGCAGGCAGTTGTGTTGATTTCATTACTGCATTTTGTAATGAGGCACATAACGCTCTTCTCCCCAGCTAAGATAGTGACCTTATGTACCGTGTGTATCTTTGGTTTGGGCACTGCATTTAGCTTAGTTTGCATCCTGAATAAGGCTGATACGCTGGCACATTCTTTAAACAGTTACAATCTCTAGCTTGGTCCTTTGTTTTCCTTTATGCTATTAATCTGCATGATAACTTAGATGTGTCATCCTCTCTCCAGTATAGCCATTCATATATGTTCTTTCTGTTTCTTACTGACCTTGTTCTCTTCCGTAATTTCACTCATTAATCTTTTTTTCCCCTTACTCCCACCATCCTCTTTTCCAATATA
The DNA here is from genome assembly GCF_036850765.1 of Saccopteryx bilineata. NCBI lineage: Eukaryota > Metazoa > Chordata > Mammalia > Chiroptera > Emballonuridae > Saccopteryx > Saccopteryx bilineata. The sequence continues at coordinate 94,310,832 of NC_089496.1, forward strand.
TGCCCTTGACTATATCTAACAATCTTAAATTATTTTTGCATTTTCCACATTTTCTTCTCCTAAATGGCCATAAATATAACCCTCATCCATTTACCATTTATTGGGTATCTACTATAAGAAATGATACTGCTTTGCTGTATCATTTCTTTAATGGTATCCCAAACACGCTTTGAGATGGGTATTATAGATTGTGTGCCTTTGGCTGAATTATTTAACTTTTCAGGTCCTGTTTTCTTCATCTACAAAATCTATACAATGACTATCTGAGCTGAACCTAGAAACCTGGTTTACATGGCTCCAAACCTGTGCTCTTTCTAACAAAGTAGCTGGATGCCCTACAGATAAACCAAATGCTAAGTCACACAGTCTTCAAAGAAGCCAGCTGCGCTCAGGTCTCTGATTAATGGTTTATCAATACCTGGAACCAGGCGACCTAGGGACCATCACTCAGCTCTCTGAGAATGCCTTTGGAGGAGGCACTCAGATAAGACAGAGACACAAGGGAAACAAGAAGTCCAGAGAAAACCATCAACATAAAATACATTCCTAAACAAACACAAGGTGTTTCCTGGAACATACAGAAGGTGTTTCCCTTCTGTCTCTTTTCCCTTCCAAGGAAACATCCAGAATGTATTCAACTTTTAGAGAAAAATGGAAATCATAAGACATAGAGATGCACAGATGATGTGGTGGCTAGGGAATTTGCTGGCTCTGAACCCGGACCGTTCCATCCTTGCAGAGATTGTATCTGGATTTCATAGACGCTCAGTAAGACTTGCAGAGGAGAGAAGGAGAGCCCTTAGCTAGAGATCATTTCCTTCTAGGTTCTCAGCATCAGGGCTGTAATAAAAACCCATCTGTTTTTCTCCTACTGAATTGCAGGGACAGGGAATCATTTGTAGAACACGACGGGGTGCTGAGTGGCCGTGCTGAGCAAGGTCAGGTGCAGGTCTGATGGGCCATCAGTGCCCTCCCTCCAATGGCAGGCCATTAGGAAGAGGGGTCCAACAGGGCTTTCCATGACAGCTCTGCTCTTTATGACTTGCACATGGAGAAAATGACAGAGGTGACTGTTGGGCAGATAAAATATATTATGTTCACTTTGTTAAAGATGGCGCTGCCCACGTGGAAGCCTGTCACCTAGGTGATTGCTTGCGATGGGCGTGATTGTATTAATGTGTGTTGGGAGAGGGCTTTTGCGCCAAAAAGTTTTAAAAGGAAGAGAGATCACGTTGTTCTGGGAGAAGAGGGATTACATTCTAGGATCGAGATGGTGAACCTTTTTCTAAAAACTGCCCACTTCTGCAGTGCTAGTCAACCTGGTCTCTCCTGCCCACTAGTGGGCGTTCCAGCTTTCATGGTGGGCGGTAGTGGAGCAACCAAATGGTGCTGTGATTCTAGGAGGAGCCCATGCTGTAGGAGAGCAGAGAAAGGCCACATGGAGGAAAGCAGAGGCAGCCAAGATGGCGGAATGCTGGGGAAGCCAGTCTGTGCAGAGTTTGTGCAGAGAGAAGGAGATGGGGAACAGAGGTGAATAAGGCTAGTAAGCTAGAAACCTTTGATTCTAGGAAACTCAGATAAGTCAGTAGCTTGGTGAGCACTGAATGAGTGGGTGTTAGAGCCCAGTGTGTGTTTTTACTTGCCCACCGGGTACAAGCTAGGATTAAAGGTAATGCTGTTTCATTACCGACTGTCTGAATCAAATGCGAACCAGCATGGGCCAAGCAGCTGTGATGGCGGTCATGGCTACTGGCTTTACAGTGACTTTTCTGCAGAGGGAGAAAGTGGCAGTTGAAAGAAGGGTGTGTGCAAGGAGGTAGGTCATGATGTAATGTGGGGTTGTTGTTAATCAGGCTGCTACAAGGGTTTCTCAGTCATCATGGAAGACTACAGATCATAGGACTAAATTATGGGACTTTTCTAAGTAAATTGAAAAGCTCCCAGTCTGGGGGTGGAAAATGCCAATATGTATTGTATGCCTCAGAGAAATTCTATTTTTAAAAATATATTTGCTAGAAAGAATTAAGAAACTGAAATCTGATTGTTTCTAATAGGCTAAGAAGACCAAGACTGATCATTTTAACTCAATGAATGGAGAAGAAGAACAAGGAAAACAACAGTAACATAATAATAATCACCACTATAGAGACTGGAGAGATTTTGAAATTAAAAGAAGGGGGGTGGGGAGGAAAAAGGATAAAAGAAGGCAGGTGAGAGAGAGAGAGACACACACACACACACACACACACACACACACACACACTAATATTCCAGAGGTGGTGGAAGTGAGGACATGAACCCCAAATAGTCAGTGGAGGTTTCCTGGAACCAGCATTACTCATTTGTTACAACCACATAGTAGACCAGGGGTCGGGAACCTATGGCTCGTGAGCCAGATGTGGCTCTTTTGATGGCTGCATCTGGCTCACAGACAAATCTTTAATAAAAAAATAATGTTAAAAATATAAACCATTTTCATGTATTACAATCCATTCATTTCCTACCGCTCATGTTCATGGTTGCAGGTGGCTGGAGCCAATCACAGCTGCTGTCCTCCGGGACAACGCCAAATTTTTATTGGATAATGCATAACGTACACAGGTCATTGTATGGCTCTCATGGAATTACATTTTAAAATATGTGGCGTTCATGGCTCTCTCAGTCAAAAAGTTTCCTGATCCCTGCTTTAGACCATCTTTACGTCGTGGTGGTAAAGAGGATTCATGACTTGTACAAAAGTTGTACCTTTTAGAAAGGAGTTCTGCCTATCCTGTCATTTAGCTCTCATGACATTGTTGGAATGAAAATAAGTAAAATAAGATACAAATAGGTTCAACGTCTACATCTTATTCAGCCACTTGCTCCCCCTATCCCCCGCTCAATATATTCCGCAGTTCATCACGTCAATGTGTGCTGATTAATCTGATTCACTATAAACTCTAGGACTATTCCACAGTGTGGACATATGTGTAACCTCTCCACGGCCTGCAACACTCTCACACGTGTTTCACGCTGAAGCTGTAGTTAGGATTCCCAGATTATGAGAAGGAAATGGAGAACCAGCCAGTCCAAGGCTCCACAAACAGCCGGTGAGTCCCCTTGCTCTCAAGCCGAGGTCCCTTAGAGCTGTTGTCCTGGTGGGCAGACACCAGCGGGAGTGGGATTCAGACCTCTGGGCGACGCTGAATGTCACCTGGGGGACTCACCTGCTCCAGCTCCTCAGCTGACCTTCTGCTCTCTCCTGCTGGATCCTGATACGGCAAGACGAAGAGCTCGGCAGCCGTGGGTAAGCCAGGAAGCACCGCCACCAGGATGTGGGGGCTCGGCACCCCCGTGGCCTGTGGGACAGACACAGAGGAGCGTGTGAGTCCTGCAGGAAAGATGATGGGAAGGGACCACGCGTTTAGCAGGGTGTGTGGGCGGGGTGGGCAGAAGACACAAGGGGTTGGGGGCGGGGTGTACAAGCCATGTCCTGGGTCCCCGAAGGCAGGGACATGAGAGCCCACACTGGGCTACCGCGCAGGCTCCGGAGTCGGACGGTCCGAGGTTTGATCTCAGCTCCATCCCTGGGAGAACTTAAAACACTTTCTCTCCTCTGCCTACATTCCCTCGAATAACAGGTGGGGATACTGGCCATACTTATACAAGGGTGGTTTTGAGAATTAAACAAGTTGCACATAAAATGTTTGCAGTACTGGCCGGGGAGTTCCGTGTCAGTTCTTCTTCCTACGGGACATCTCTCGTCAGCGGGCCGTGCCAGGGAGAAGACCCTCACTTAGTAAACGTTATCATCGGCCCCTCACGCCTTAGCTGGCGTGAACCCAGCCCCCCCGCCCCCTTCGGGGCAGACAGGAGTTACTCCTTCAGATTGCCCAGTCACATCTTAATGACTCAACCTGATATAACTCCCCCCTATCATTATCCTAAACTATCCTTATATAAAAAAAAAAGACTTAACAAGTGACATTCAGTGGAAGATTCTGTGGTAAAAAAAGTCAACAGAGAAAGCCCATTTGATGAGGCAGAGGCAACTGATTTTTTACCCAATTCTGTCATGTTATGAATAGGAAAAGTACAAATAATTTGACCCCAAGCTATACCCCTTATCGGCTTCATTAAGGTAAACTTGGCAATGTGGTGCTTTGGGACTTAAGAAAATGGCCAAAGAGAGGGTGGGGCACTAGGGACCAGGAGCTGGGTAGCCAGGGAGTTTTCAAAACTGCCTCTGCCCCTGCCCGCTGCAGCCTGCACTGAGGGAAGTTGAGCCCCTTATTCTGTATTGAGCTGATCAAGCTCTATGCCAGCCTAGAAATATTGATGAACAGTCATTTCTAGCCCACTGGACAGCTGGTGGAGAGGTGAAGGCCCGGGGCATCTGATCCCCAGACAATAAATGCGAAGAGAAATCAGCCTGGAAAAGCGGTCATTGCTGAGATAATGTCTGGTTGATAAATCACACTGGGCCAACAGACAGCTGCCTGGGAGACAGATCTACAGGGACAGATTCCTAAAATGCTGCAGACTGAAGGAAGTGGGCAGTGGGTTCATTCAAGGGTGCAAGTCATTCGTCAGCAGAGGAAAGAAAGCAATTATCAACCAGAGCCGAACAGCTCCCAAGACAGAAGGGCCTATTCCAGTGGGGCCTGCAGTCTAGCAGCTGCGCCCCCTGGAGGCCATAATGTTTAGCCACCCTAATGTCATGGATGCTGAGAGTCCTGCAGAGGAAGGTGACAGGGCGAGTACCCAAAGGCACATGATGACACCCCTTCACCCCTTCTTCACCGCACTGCTCCACTCATCCCTGTCTCTCCGTGTAGTAAAGCTAAGGATGGAAGTAGAGTGGAGTGGTTATGAAACCATGAAATCAAGCCTCAAACCTTGGGATTCTTACTCTCGGGCCAGAATTTTAACTGTATGACCTTGGATAAGTAATGTGTCTCTAAATTCAGTTTCCTCACCTGGAAAATGAGAATAATCATACTCTCTACATGCCAAGGTATTTTTTTTTTTTTTAGTGATTAAATGCGTTAAAAATTTCAAAGCACTGAGAAGAGTTTCTGAAATATTGTAAGTGCTAAATAAATATCAGCACAAATAATGGTGTAAGTATGGGGAAGGCTGGCACTTGGCTAAAAGGTTGGATGCAAGGTCTGCTTTTTGAGCAGGGACTATCTGAATAGCTCTGTCCCATAATTCACTGTGTCACGAGGCACCATGTACTGGGTGCAGGAAGAAATGTGCACGCGCATGTCTGCGTGCGTGCGCGCGCACACACACACACACACACACAAAACCAACAAAACAAACAAGAAAAACCCTACATTGACTTTCCTTTGTGGTTAAGCATAGACCAAGCCTCTCATCTCTGATTTTCTGGGTTTGTGCAATAAATCCAAGCAGCTCCACGAGAAGACATCCTGCTCTGATCATACATGAAAGTGGGCATGAACAGGGCAGTGTGTCCGAAAGGAGGTGTCCTCTCAAAACGTCAGTGACATTTGCTCAGAGAGGGATAAATCATGTCACCTGGTTATTTCCCCAGTAACCCCAGAAGCTGTGTTTCATATATAAAAACCCAGACACCAGACTCAGACCTTTCAATTCAATGTGTGTCTTCATTGCTTATCAGCTCCTAGGCACTAGGCAAGTTATTACACCTCTCTGAACCTCAGCTGCTTTGTCTGCAAAATGAAGGCAATTAGACTTTCCTGTCAGGGTGGTTGTAGGCGACAAATGCCTTTAAAAGAACTGGGACATAGAAGGATGACTAGCCATCCTGTTCTCAGTGCTCACTGTGCTCTGAGGCTCACAGTCCATGAGCTGGAACCCAGGGCGGCTCTAATTGGGTTCACCTGCTTCTTTCAGTATTAAGACACACAAAACCAGAAGCTGATGTTATACTTACTAATGGCTCCTCCCGAACCCAGCTAACTGTCACAGATGCCCACGTTCTTCTCTAAGCAGAGTTGAGGACCACATGTGTGCTTACAGGTTCACAGTCCCCAAAGCATATAGGACATGTCTGCAAGCATCGAGCTCCTGTGCGATAGCAGACAGATCTCCCACGGTCCAGCTGTTTCCTGTCATTTCCTTACACAAGGATCCCCTCAACAGGAAGCTCTTCCACGACAGGGAGAAAACGTGCCCAGGCAAGAGGAGGGGGTGTGTGTACTCACTTCCACCAGGGACTTTTTGATGACCCGACTGATGTCCCTCCTCCACTCAGGAATGTCCGGGTTGTAGTTGTCCAGGTTTGGAGAAAAGGACAGGCGAAGAGATCGAAATTCCTCTGGGGATACAACAGCAGGGTGATTACTATAAGTCGTATACCGTATTTCCCCACATACAAGACACTCCCATGTATAAGATGCACCTTAATTTGGGGGCACAAAATTTGGAAAAAAAAAAGTATTACATAAAGTTATTGAACTCAAGTTTTATTCATTATAAAATTCATACAACTCCTCATTACTGTCAAAACTCCCAGCCATTAGCTTCTCCTCACCTGTATCTGATGACGAATCACTGTCTTCAACAATGACCGAAAAAACAAGCATGAAAAAGTGGGAAATGCAAGTAAAAAAATCTACAACCACTGTATAAGACACACCCAGTTTTTAGACCTCAAATTTTTCCAAAAAATGGCACATCTTATTCATGGGAAGACATGGTAGTTTTCTCAAGAAGTGTGTCATACTTTGTATTTTACACAAAACCCTAATGGAGGGCCTTCTCCCCCCACAATCACCAGAAAGACCCTACTAGAGGGAAAATGCAATGTCCCACCCCTGCTCCTCATTTTCTAGACCAGGGGTCCCCAAACTTTTTACACAGGGGGCCAGTTCACTGTCCCTCAGACCATTGGAGGGCCGGACTATAAAAAAAACTATGAACAAATCCCTATGCACACTGCACATATCTTATTTTAAAGTAAAAAAACAAAACGGGAACAAATACAATATTTAAAATAAAAAACAAGTAAATTTAAATCAAGAAACTGACCAGTATTTCAATGGGAACTATGGGCCTGCTTTTGGCTAATGAGATGGTCAATGTGCTCCTTTCATTGACCACCAATGAAAGAGGTGCCCCTTCCGGAAGTGCAGCGGGGGCCGGATAAATGGCCTCAGGGGGCCGCATGTGGCCCGCGGGCCGTAGTTTGGGGACCCCTGTTCTAGACCTAAGCCCTGGGCTCTGGCCCCTGCCTAGCTCCCCTGACTTTGCCCGTTGTCCCAGTTCTGGACTCTGCACTCCCGACATGCAATGACCTGGAGAGCCCGGAATGCATTTCCTATGACCCCGGGCCTTTGCACACACCAGCCCTTGCCTACCCTGCCCCATCCTTCCCATCTTCTACGCACGCAACAGTCAGGCTCTGACCGAATCCCTTCTCCCACCATGCTTTCATTTTCTTCTTTATGGTGTTTTGCACATACTTTCATTATTATTGTGTGATTGCATAATAATTATTATATCATTACATGATTATTACCATAGTCATTCTGTTGCTGTTTTGTGTTTGCATGAAAGTTTTATTCAACGGAACTTAAAGCGCCTTAGTTCAAGGGTTTGGTTGGTTGTCTCGGTCCAGGAAGTAGGCGGGACTACCAACACAAGGGTTTTATGAGGAGAATCTATGAGAGAAATGGAGGGAAAGCCAGAGGCGCTTGGAGCACCATCAGACTGTGATGCCTACGTGACCCTTTAGCGGAAGAGGGGAGGAAGCATGGGTGATTGCTCTGCACACAAGGGAGGTTCCAAAAGACTGTTGGGGAGCCTTCTCGCCAAAGCCAGCCAGGGGAGTCCCCTGTGTCCCAGGAATGGATCTGCCTTAGCATTCTGTCTCCCCCAGTCACCGGCTGGCATCACTCAGCATGGCGCTGGGTGGCACGGTTTCATGGTACTTGAGGAACTTAACTCAGCCCCATATTTGGCACATGGCTCCGCACTGCATTTAGAATAAAATTCAGATTCTGAGCCTGGCCTTCATCGCCCCACACAATGCAGCGCTGACTCTCTGGGCTGCCCCGTGTCCTGCGGGCCTCCCTGCACTGCGGGGCGTGTCCTTCTCCGGGCTTCTCAGGCTGCCCCTCCCCTCCCCACATCAGCTCACTTCCGTTTCCCCACATTCAAGCATTCTCAACTCTTTCTGATCTCTCCAGGGAGAAGCCCTTCCCACCAGCCACTGAGGTGTCCTCCCTGGTACCAACTCAAACACCCTTGATTAAGTGACTCGACTCTTCCGTATTTCTTGCTGCTGCTTAAACTATGTTGCTTCCGTCATCTGTCTCCTGGTGGGACATAACCTCAGTGAGGCCCGTGTTCCTGCCTCTTTATGAAATAGGACCCTGTTCATGGTAGCTTTTTCAACTGTTATCTGAATAGAGTCAATTAATTAATAACTTTTCTGTTGAATAAATAAATGCATAAATTATAGAGCAGGCTCCCTGTAATTTCTGCTTTCATGATTTCACAAACATTTCTTTTTTGTCATAAGCAGGCCTTGCTGTTTCGGCAGAGATTCAGTGATACCAGCAATGCTGCTTACACATTCAGGAAACATAACAGTCCACCTGCGTCTCCTAACAATGCTAACCATTCATCGGACACAGGCTTTGATGACTCTTACGTCATAAGGTGTGCATTAATGGCAACTGGCCTATTCCAAAGATGTGCTTTTCAAAGCTCGACAATTTTATGAGTCACTGGTTACCTATGTGAATACCACCCCCTCGGCACTGAGGGAGAAGGATGAAACACAGGCGAATTAGAAGCCTGGTCCACAGCAGCACCACAAAATCACTCAGAGTCCTAACTCGCACCTTCGAAGACAGAAGTTTACGTCATTTTCACTTTCTCGGAGTCTCTTATCAAACTGCCAAAACTGCATCGAAAAGGGAAGATGTTTATCTTAATAAGGGACACAAATGAGAAAAATGACGGAGCTCCCTCTGTCATTACTAAGCATGCTAAACAGCAGAGCAGGAAGGGTTAGTAGCTGAGACAGCTAGAATGAAATCGATGCAACAAACGGAAGATGCAGACAGGAATTCTACACATTGGCATCTTCCTTCCTTCCTTCCTTCCTTCCTTCCTTCCTTCCTTCCTTCCTTCCTTCCTCCCTCCCTCCCTCCCTCCCTCCCTCTCTTCCTTCTTTCCTTCTTCCCTCCCTTCCTCCCTCTTTCCCTCCCTCCCTCCATCCTCCCCCCACCCTTTTTTGTATTAAAAAGGCAAATCTGTGACTTGAGCAGAGTAAAGGACACAATGCCAATGAGGTTTTCTTCCCTCTGGTCTATTGTGTGGCTTTGAGTGGACAATCTTTCCTCTGTCAACTCCCCAAGTATGATGCCTCTTTCAACATGACCATGAGGGCCTTAATGGTCCCCTCAACTTGACGACATTTTAGGCGACATTCAGGTTTCTTCCTGACTGAAGGCCCCTGACCTCCCTTTTCTCAGAACATTGACTTTGGAAAACTTGGCAGTTGTAAATTTTTTCTCTGCCCCTTTGTGAGGCACATCTTCTGGAACCCAGGCATGGCTTTCTCAAGGGCCTGGGAACCAGCTCTTTGAAATGTAATCATCAAGGAAAACAGACCTGCTGCCGCCAGGAGGGTAGGAGCCCGCCTTCCAGAGGCACCAATGAGCCCTCGCCATGGCCTAGTCACGCTGATGACCCCCGCACACCCAAATTCTCCAGTACTTTTCTACCAGCCCAGCCCAGAGTGTGAAAATCTTCCTGCCTTTTGTTTTAGTGGAGTTCAATCTTGCCTAACTTCTTGTGTGGCAATTTGCCTTTAATATCTCACAAATGTCATTAAAATGTTCTGATCATACCTATGCAACTCTGGACAACTCATCTGAGGTTTGATGGTGCAAGGATTTGGTTAGAGGACGGGGGGACCACTTCCCCTGCTCACGCTTCTAATGAAGAGGACTTTTTTCAATGAAGATGACACATTTGGTGGAGTGACGCTCTTTTGGATGATGCCTCTTGAGAAATTTTAGGGAGAGGAAAAAATTAACAGTAACAAGGGAGTAGAAAGTGTTTAGAAACATTCCCTTTGGATTCAGAGTCTTAGGCTCTGTTTATTACATTTATCTCCTATTTTCATTTGTAAAGCAAGGATAATTACAGCATATTTCTCATAACTCTGTCTCATATGTCTGTTCAATGAAACAGATCACATATATCAAGCAAGTGCTTAGAGTTAGTAGATGCTGGTGAGGGTTTCATTGACATTCATTACTGTCACTGCCCGCACCATATTTAGTACTGGATCTGTCACTAAACAGCATAATAACTTTAAGCCAATAATTTCCCACTTCTTGGCCACAATTTCCTATCTGAAAGATAATGAGTTGGATCATATAAGCTCAGAGTGTCTAGGTGTACAGTTCTCTCTGTAGTTTTAATGAAAAGGCTGCCGATAGGCTTAACCAACAGGGCATCTGAGGAACAAGTGGATCCGTGGTCATTAGTGACACCTGCGACATCCAGGAAGAAGAGAGAGGAAAAAAGAGCAACAAGATGCGAGAGCCAGGTAGGTGGGGTCATCTCAGAGCATAGGTCCTGGCTACAGGTGGTCTGTGTTGGAAGCCCAGGTCCTGCACTCACTAGTTAGGACAAGTTATTCACCCTTCTGAATAAAAGAGTAGTATCACTACCGCCCAACACTAGGGTTGTTATGAGGATTCAGTGCATTCCATGGCACAGAAAGGAGTAGAGAAGGAAAGAGAAGCACAGGTTGTCCTTTTGGACAATGGCCTGGCCAGAGCGTTGCCTCACTGACGGAACCTTGTGAGAAAAACCACAGCCCTGGTTTACTTTCACTTACTATTTGGACTTATCAAGCCTCGTGGTGGTGGTGGTGGTGGTGTTAGAGAACATTACAAAATCTGACATCCAGCTATGCAAGGAATATCACCCTCAGTTGTGTTCAATGTTGCTTACAAATTACTTTTGGAATTTGAAGGTCAAATTGGCGAGATGAGAAATGAAAAACAGAACCTGCATCAGAATCAATTAATTATGGAACTGAAACAATTGTTTTTATCTGAACTACCAGCTGATGTCTGCCTGACGATCTATCTATCTATCTTTCTATTAATTCTCACTCCTTCCTTTTCTCCATCCATTTTGTATTCTTTCTCTGCATCATGTTTACTTTCCCTATCTCCTTTAAAATTCTTTTTTCAATTTCAATTTCCCATGATGCATATGCACCACTTCCGCATTAACAATAAAAGTTTACGTTTTTACCATCTACTAATACCGTGTAGTGCATCCATCTGAATATCATTCTATGCAGAAAAAACCTCCCTGAATGCGATCAACTTGTATAAACTGTTTCCTCAATCTCCCATTTTCAATCAATAATTCCACTTTTCCATTTTAGTCAATTTTCATTCCATCTAATACTCTGACCATACTCAACTTCCCCAATGGATTATAAAACTGTTCTGTACAGAGACTTGTTCAAATCAATAGCCAGTCTATGACAATGCATGACACCTGCTTGTTATGACCCTGCCATCTCTTTTAATCTAGTAGAATCTTTTTATGATACAGATTTGTGTAAAAGATTTTCAGGGTAGCTAGACATTGGTAGAGTCCTTTTAATAATCAAGACTTTTAAAATTGAACCTTATAGCCCTTACCAGTTGGCTCAATGGTACAGTGTCCTCCTGGCATGTGGATGTCCCGGGTTTGATTCCCAGTCAGAGCACATAGGAGAAGCGACCATCTGCTTCCCCAACTCTTCCCTCCCCCTTCTCTCTCTCCTTTCTTTTCTCCTCCCTCCACCATGGCTTGGTTGTTTTGAGCAATTTGTCCCCGAGTGCCGAGGATGGCTTTGTGGCTTTTGCCTCAGCCACTAAAAATAGCTCAGTTGCCAAGTAATGGAGCAATCAGCCCCAGTTAGGCATAGCACTGCCCCATGGGGGCTAACAAGGAGGATCCTGATCAGAGTGCATGCAGGAGTCTGTTTCTCTGACTCCCTTCTTTTTACTTAATAAAAAATTGAATCCTATAAAAGGCCTCAATATTAACCATTTCCTTTTACAGTTGTTTTTCATTATCCCAACAGTACCAATATACCAAATGGAATGAAAGAGCCTTACACACTAGTAAGCTTGCTGTACCCTGCCTAAGGAGAGTGAGTGAAGAGTCACTCCATGTGCCCCAGAGCCACGCCAGGAAAACAAAACAATAAAAACCCTCTGTGTCTTGTGACTAGTATTTTGCTGGTGAACCACATCTTCGCCAGAGAAGGAGCCCAGAGGTGGCTCATCTCTTTTGTAGTGACTGTCCTCTGTGCTCTGGTGGGAGGTCACGAGCCGGATGGCCTCTGGCACTGGGGTACCAGTAACCCCGTCCGAGCAGGAGGGCGGCAGTGAACCACGAAGACGGAGTACTCACCATACACCGCAATGGTCTTGGTGTCCTGCAGGATGGCGTTCCCAGCAGAGACCTGCACTGTGATGGTGTTCATCCCTTCGGAAGTAAACTTGAACGAGATGCTTCCCTCCAAGGTGATCAAGGGCTAAAATAAAGAAGGGCACGGTGTGGGGAGGAGGGAGAAGCTCGTCACTTACAGACCAGACAGAGACTAACGAGCTACTTAAACCAGTGGAGGCTCTTTCTGGTGACAACTGACCCCATCTACAGCTCCCCATCATCTCGAGTCCAGGCCAGCAGGGGGCGATTAGAGCCATGACCCCCAGCGGCTCTGCCCGTTCCTTGTGAACCTGACACGTCTCTTCCGGCGCCTTCCAGACTGAGGGCTGGGAAGATCGACAGGTCTTGCTGCTGGTGGGATACACGTCTCTCTTTCTGGACAACCTAACTCATATCAAGCGGATCCTTTTATCCAAAGAAACAGTCAAATCAGACGAGCACGGGGGGCTCATATCAATCCAGATTGAAGCAGTCCAAGCTGCTAGTTGTTTATCTCCCGGGTACCCTCTTCATAATAAATTACAATGGAGCACAGCAACCATGAACACCAAAACCATGGGAGTCAGACAGCAGTGACCTGGTGTGGTGGAGCCCTGTTAGCAGCTTCCTAGAAGCAGCTGCTATGGAAACGCACACTAATTGGATAGAGGTTTGAGGACTCAAAAAGAGAGAGAGAGAGAGATTTGGAGCCGTGCCTATAATACAATTGGATGCCAGGGTCCTGGAGGGGAAGATTATTAGCCTCTTGACCTCCCTCAACTCGTTTCCTGCAATCATTTCTCTCCTGTCTTTTCTTAATTAATTTAAAAATCAAAATTCATAGTATTCCCCACACGGCAGAAGGCAGAAGAACTTTGCTTCACACGATCTGTTGAAAATTTGGTTTTCTACTCAAAGGCAAATCATAGAAGACACAGAAGAAAGTTGTTTAGGACCTTCAGGCGAGTACCCTAGAGTTCTGCCTTCCCACTGTGGGTCGCGGGTCCCACGTGGGCCGAATTGACAGGCATAGTTTCTGAGGTCATTAAGAAAGGGCTTCTTGGCCCTGGCTGGTTGGCTCAGCGGTAGAGTGTCGGCCTGGCGTGCGGGGGACCCGGGTTTGATTCCCGGCCAGGGCACATAGGAGAAGCGCCCATTTGCTTCTCCACCCCCCCCCTCCTTCCTCTCTGTCTCTCTCTTCCCCTCCCACAGCCAAGGCTCCATTGGAGCAAAGATGGCCCGGGCGCTGGGGATGGCTCCTTGGCCTCTGCCCCAGGTGCTGGAGTGGCTCTGGTCACGGCAGAGCGACGCCCCGGAGGGGCAGAGCATCGCCCCCTGGTGGGCAGAGCGTCGCCCCTGGTGGGCGTACCGGGTGGATCCCGGTCGGGCGCATGCGGGAGTCTGTCTGACTGTCTCTCCCCGTTTCCAGCTTCAGAAAAATACAAAAAAAAAAAAAAAAAAGAAAAGAAAAAAGAAAGGGCTTCTTTTCAGCTAAGTGAGGTTAACTATAGAGGTGAGACATTCCCTTCACTGTCCAGATCAGAGAGATTTCCTCCCTGGCCTGTGCAAGCTTATGTCCCAAGGTAAGAGCCAGCCCAAATTCAGCTCTGGAGTAGAAAAATATTTGCATTTAAAAAAATGCATTGCACGGGAACAAGAAGGTCGCCCAGTGAAAGCACTTCTGCTGGAAGTAGAAGCGGCCCTCCAGCCCGAGCCAACCCCTCCGGCCGGGGCCAGCCCCTCCCGGGGCCTGCGCCCTCAGTGCTCCTGCCTGAACCTGGAAGGACGTTTTAATTTCCAGGAAGGGAGCAAGTTCAGAAGTGCAGCACAGCATGTGGCCAGGCACGAGAATAAAACTCCACGCAGGCACTGGGAGACCTCGGGGCTGGGCCCTGCACAGCGCAGCAGGGTGAGGCGGGACCGGCCTCACTGTCTGAGGCATCCCCACTTCGTGACTGTGAAAATGGGGGACTCACAGTCACTGAGGTTAAGGTTTTAAATGGCGAGTGACTGTTGACCACAGGGAACGTTTCAGGGAAACTCAGGGAAAAGCTGACCTGCTACACAAGCGCCTGGGGCTGAGGCAGGGTGAGGAGGCCAGTGGGCGGCTGGGTGGTAACGGGCACCGGGTGGCTTTGCCTGGCCTATGTCCAGTCACCTCTTTTCCTTTTGGGGGACCTTTCCTTCCCTTGTCTCGGTCTATGTGGTCCTAGGGAGGCTGACACCCTCATACCCATCCCGCTGCGGTCAAGGCCTGGCCAATCGCAGCCATCCCCGGGTTTCTGGGAGAACTTTGGGCGAAGAGAGTTTATTTTCTCTGCTGAGCATTGGGGGGGGGGGGTGGTGAAGCTCGGGTTCTAGGGTCGCTGCCAAGGCAGGTCCAAGTGCAGAAGGACAAGGACACAGGAGGGCAGAGGCAAGGGGATGGGATGAAGTGGGGAGCGAGAGAACTGGAGACAGGCAGAGAACCCAGAGGGACAGAGGGACAGAGGACTCGCAGACGGAGAGACTGATGCACGGGGCGCCTACCGGCCCCGGGGCCACACCCCCTCAGACCCCCGAGTTACAGAAGCCGTCTCATTCCCGGAGCAGCCGGGAGACCCCACGCGTGTCGTTTCCAACACCACCCACCTCCGTGTTGTTCCCGTACCACCACACGTAAGTGAGGGTGCCCACTTGGCTGGGCCACAGCACGGCCGTCGCGTTGACCTCTTTGTTCTTGGTGGTGACAAAAGGAAGGGACAGGTGCACGTGCTCCAGGGGACCTGAGGCACAAGAGAAAAGAGAGGCAGAGAGAGGGAAGAGCTTTCTGGGTCCCGCCTTCCTGACTCTGACTCAGTCAGCAGCCAGTGGTTCTGAGAAACCCACGACTGTGTTCTGTCCACTATTCTCCATGCAGTGAGGAACAAAACCAAGATTTTTCCAGCGGAGTGACCCGGTAGCAGGAAGTCAATCAAGACAGCTTTTTGCTCACCACCCACATCCATATCAGAAGGCACTGATTGGGTTTCATAAATATCCCATTTAGGCCCTGGCCGTTTGGCTCAGTGGTAGAGCGTCGGCCTGGCATGTGGAAGTCCCGGGTTCGATTCCCAGCCAGGGCACACAGGAGAAGCGCCCATCTGCTTCTCCCACCCTCCCCCTCTCCTTCCTCTCTGTCTCTCTCTTCCCCTCCCGCAGCCAAGGCTCCATTGGAGCAAAGATGGCCCGGGTGCTGGGGATGGCTCCTTGGCCTCTGCCCCAGAGGCTAGAGTGGCTCTGGTCGCAACAGAGCAACACACCGGAGGGGCAGAGTGTCGCCCCTGGTGGGCGTGCCGGGTGGATCCCGGTTGAACGCATGCGGGAGTCTGTCTGACTGTCTCTCCCCGTTTCCAGCTTCGGAAAAATACAAAAAAATAAAAAAAATAAAAAAAAAATCTCATTTAGAGCTCTTCTTGCCCAACCCCCTCCTGCCCTGGTTCATACACCGCACAGCCCCCGCAGCCGGACGTTCCTACTTTCTTACAGATATCCCTGTTCTAACCCATGCTAACCCATCCCTACGATCCGGCTGCCGCTTTACGTGCTCAGTGCCCACCTCCCTCAATAGTACACAAGCTCCACCAAGTGCCAGGTGCCCCAGTGCCTGGGAGAAAAATATGTGCTCCAGGGCGAGGGGACAGCAAGCCCTCGGACCGTGAAGGGGAGGTGGCTCTCCGTGGCTGAGGAATAGCAGGAAAGCCCAAAGAGCTGCAGCGCAGAGATGGGGGAGGGCGCAGGAGCCGATGAGATCTAGGAGGTACTCAGGACACGTAGCACACTGGCCTTGCAGGCCCTGAAATATGTGTGTACGTGTGTGTTTGCGTAACTTCACTCTTGCATGCATGTACAGTATACATTCATGGTGATGACTGTGCACCTTCTCGCCCTCCAAATTGTTCTGAGGGAGGTTTTCCTAGAAAGCCAACTTGATCACGCTATTCACATGCTCAGATTAAAATTCGCATTACCTAATGACAACCGCAATGATGGCTAACACCTATTGATCTAAAATTCGTGAGACCGAGAACACCGGCCGCAAACTTTTGGAGGATAAAAGCCCTTCACACATAAATAAGGCTAGCACGGTTTCTGAGCCGTAGCGGATACTCGAACATTCTCTGGGTCACAAGTGATATGACTTCTGTCTCTCTGCTTTTGTCCCTGCTTCTCTCTCTTCATAGAATGTGAGGCTCCGTGACCAGCATACCGACCAGAATTGATTTTCTGGCTTATAAGCCGTATGATAGAAAGTAGTCACAGTCAGAACGGTTCAACGTGGTCCTAAAAGGGCAGCGTTGCTGAGTGACGGCCGTGGACCACACAGCCTGCTAATGACTGTTTATTCACATTTAATCCTCCCAGCAACACAGTGAAGCAGACACTAATATTGTCCCCATCTAGAGATGAAGAAACAGAGAGAGGTGACCTTCCTCGATGCCAGGGTGGAGACTAAAGCAGTCTGACTTCAGACCCCACTCTCTGGCCAGCTGAAAATGGGCACATTTCAACAAAAGAGCTATTACAGGTCACTCCTTACTGGCGACTTGAGTGGGATCCAGGCACTGGGAAGTGAACTACACACGTACTCCCCTGCACTGCATGGCTCTTGCTCTGCCCCTGTTGGCTCCAGCAGGCCATGCCTTGTCCCAACCCAAGACCTTGGCTTTGACACTTTTCATATGGCACCTGTCAGCCTTCAAGTCTCAGTTCTAGGGTCCCCTTGTGTGTGACAGTTCTCCTGACTCCTCAGAGCTGAGTTAAATGAATCCATTAAAATGTAAGAACTTGATTGGCTCTGTTCACTCCATTCTAGAAGGGGTCCTTTTCTTGGTCTCTGTCACATAGGAACATTTAAGAAGTTTTTTAGTGTCAGACCATCAAAGTAAGACTGATGCTGGTATATCCTAATAATGACAAGAACTGAATCATGCTACTGAGATATGGTCAGTCATTCATTTCAATGGTTTTTGGTCCAGTGTCAGGCATCTTTCTAGGGGACACCTGGCACTGGATGGAGCTCAAGTATTATTGAGGGCGGGGGGCATGGGGTAGGTGAGGGAGTGCTGTTTTGGACAGGCTGGTCAAAGAAGGTTTCTCTGGAGAAGAAATGATAATTGGGCAGCAACCTGACTACAGTACCCGGGACACGGAGTATCTGTGTGCGATGCTCAGGCTTGGGTGGAGTGAAATCCCAGACCGGAGGGAGGTGTGCTGTCATGTCTGAGGAATGGCAGGAGAGGGCTGCAGTGCAGAGATGGAGGGAGGGACTGGTGGCCTGTGACACCTGAGAGGCATTCAGGACATGCTGCGTGTCAGCCTCAGAGGCCCTGAAGTATGTATTTACATGAGTGTCTGCATGAAGCCATTTCTGCATGCTTATACATTATACATTCATCTACATGTGTGCAATTTAGCTTTCAGATTCCCACATCCTCTTGTGTTCATCTCCTTATATGTTTAATATGCCTAGTGCCTGTTGCCTCAACGCATACCCTTTAAGCATCTTTTTTTTTCTGAACAGAGGGTGTGGTCTGCCCTAACAGAGCCGCAGAAGTGAACCTCCCGCCCCTGGAGGACCCTGCTGGCGGGCTGCGCCAAGCCCAGGGTTGAACGAACAAACGGATGCTTCTTCTTCAGACAAGTGCCTGCAATGCCCAAAAGGAACGGCAGGTGGCACTGCATCACTCCATATGAATCTTTCTGGTAAGGTGGCTGAGAGGACTGCAGAATTACTTGTGTGAGTGAGGTTTCTCTGCTCTTTTCTTGTGCTGCAGGACACAGCTGATGTTTGTGAGACTGAATACCGTGTGTGTGTGTGTGTGTGTGTGTGTGTGTGTGTGTGTGTGTGTGTGTTTACACTCCTGCACTGGTTGTTCTGGCCTGCCTCTGACATGTTCTGGAGACCTTCTCTGACCACCAAATCAAGTATTCTGTATGCATCATACTGCTATTTGTCTGAAAAGTATAAAAACTCACTAAGAGAAACAAAAGCATCAAGTATAAAGATGAGATCCTCAAACAGGGCTCCTCAAACTTCAGTTGTATAAGGACCATTCTAATTTGTTCAAATCAGATGGTGATGCCATTTCCAGGAGTTCTAATTCAGAAGGTCCAGGACATGACATTTTTGTCATGTAATTTTTGGGCAGGTGGCTCATTAAACCACACTTTCCAAAACCCAAGTATGGCATTTGCTGGCTAAAATAATGATCGTGTGAAAAGTTGCAAAGCTACGCAGGACTCAGGAAACTGATCCCTTTACCCTAAGATAGGGACAGAAAGACATCTGCAAATCGCATCTCTGTAAGGAGGCAGCTGAAGAGAAATGTCTGGAAAGGACTAGAAAATCCACTTCATGTTTTTTTTAACTTTCATACTGCAAATCTGCAGTTTTCAGTGATTTTTTTTTTTTTTTCTGTAAGACTGGCTTCGACAGAGCCGCTTTCTGAGCAGAAATCTGCTTGTCCTCTAAATTCCCTGTCCCATCCAAGGCAGCACTGGCTGCACCGTGGGAGGTGTCTCATTAGTTTGCAAACAAGCAGAGCACAGTGAATACCTTCCCCAAGGAGTTTCCAACTGTCAGGCTACAACAGATTACTAAGCGGCCCGGTGAGAGCCGCAGGCCCACTCCAGGAAACACTGGAGCAGGAACATCAGCTCCATTTGTTTCTAATGACCTTTGCAAACCTGCATTAAAAAGCCTCTGATTTGGAATCAAAGCACCATTCTGAACTGGAAAGTGGAGGGAGTGTGTTTAAGGCAGGCAGTGGGGGCAGGCGGGGGCGAGGAGGGGGCACTGGGGGGGAGGAGCTGGGTGAGAGGGCAGAGGGCACGTCTGGCACGCTGAGCTAAGAATCCCTGCTCAGAGCCTAAGTCCCCGTGCACATGCTGCTCTGTGATCACTGAAAATCAAGCTTTGCTAGTTGACAGGGCCCAGAATATTATGCTCAACAGAATCTTTCAGAAGCAAAATATGCATTTTCCAGGTGTCAGAGAAAAATTTCAGCTCAAAGAAATGGAGTACCAGGCCAGGAGTTCAGGCCAGCATGTGGGACCACCTTCCAACTCCCAATTCGGCTTTTGGTTTTGATTTTTTTTTTTTTTTTTTGCTAAATGCAACCTTGCCCAACCTTATCCTGGCATATAACACCAAAAATTGCCATGATACTTGTCGGGCAGATAAGATATATTTTGCTCACCCTGTTAAAGATGGCCACTGCCCACATGGGGCCGCTGAATGCCCTTCATGCTTAGAAGGGGCGTAGTTATGCTAATTTGTGTTGAAGGAGGGCTTTCTCACCAAAGATTTTATTTATTTATTATTATTATTATTTTTTTTTTTTTTTGTATTTTTCTGAAGCTGGAAACAGGGAGGCAGTCAGACAGACTCCCACATGCGCCCTACCAGGGTACACCCGGCACGCCCACCAGGGGGCAATGCTCTGCCCATCCGGGGTGTTGCTCTGTCACGACCAGAGCCACTTAGCGCCTGGAGCAGAGGCCAAGAAGCCATCCTCAGCGCCCTGGCCATCTTTTGCTCCAATGGAGCCTCGGCTGAGGGAGGGGAAGAGCGAGACAGAGAGGAAGGAGAGAGGGAGGGGTGGAGAAGCAGATGGGCGCCTCTCCTGTGTGCCCTGGCTGGGAATCAAACCGGGACTCCTGCATGCCAGGCCGATGCTCTACCACTGAGCCAACCAGCCAGGGCCCAAAGGTTTTAAAAAGAGGAGCTAGGAGGCCGTTTTGGGAGAGAGTGGCCACTTCTTTTAGGGAGGAGGAGCCCAGCCTAGAGCAGGGCAGGGAAGCCAGGTGGAGGAGGTAGCAGCCAGTTCTTGGAGGAGAAGGAGATGGGGAACAGAGGTGAATAAGGCTGGTGAGGTGGAAGCCTTTTATTCTAGGAAACTCGGATAAGTCAGTAGCTTTGTGAGCCTGAATGAGTGGGTTTTGGAGCCCAGTGTATTTGTTGTTACTCACTTGCCAAGTGCGAGTCTAGATTAAAGGAAAATGGACCACTAATTTTTGGCTCTGTTGCTTCATTACCATTGGTCCGAATCAAACCTGAACCTGCATTGGCCAGGTGGCTTTGATGGTGGCCGCAAATACGAGCTTTACAATACCGTTCAGGTTTGAGATTTGGGGATGTGTGAATCCATTATGGTCTTGTTCTGACTTCCTGTTAGCTTCAACGTGTCATAGTACTTCTCTAATCCTTCATTTTTCCACCTGAAAAAATGAGCCTGTGTTGTCGGTGTTGCCTTCCTGGTTGAGGTGTCCTGACAGCAAGGAGTCCGTGTACCTCGTAACACAGAGTGGGTCATTTAGGGGAGGAGCACCAAAGAACGTGCTGAAACTGCTCTTGTCGTGGGTTTTGGGTGTACGTGAATTCACAAAAGTTTTAAAATAATCCTCTTTAACGTAGTGAGTACAAAAGAATTCATTCTGGTCCCCAAGGCCAGGACTAGAAAGGGCTTCCATTATATAAGGCATGCTTTTCTAACCACTTAACCCAAACTGAGTGTAACAAAATTAAAGTCACAACATAAAACTTTCCATTACAAATCATCTTCCACTATGGTTAAGGTTAAATCGTCAAATAGGTAAGCCACTCAACTAGACTAATGAGACAAAATTAAAAAAAGAAAAATTCCAAGTAATCAAAGAAGTTCATTTCTTTTAGAAGTTGTGGCGTTAGCAACCTTTAATCTTGAGCAGAGACAAACTCTGTGCTGCTTTTCCTTCCCAGGATTCAGTAAACCCTGGGCGTAGGCTGAGCTAGGAAGGCACCTCTCCGGATTAGGATCATTGTAAAGGGTGAGAGAGAAGCCACAAGGCATTCCTCCTCTATGAGATATCCCGAAAACGGAGACAAAACACTGCTGCTGAATTTGAAATCAGTATTTACATGTGGTCGGAGGGTGGTAGATGTTTAATACATAGATGGGTTATAGACTAAAATGACTGTGATTCTTAAGGAAAGCGGCTAACAAAAACTGCCCTTACAGAACTGTGGCTATTAATAGGCTCCCAGGGAGGCAGCCAGGCGCGGCAGATGCACTGTCTTTGGTTGCAATGTTGTTTCAATAACTAGTGTTTGTGATGCATTTATTGCTATGTTGTTTGTGTTGTAATTATTGCTATGATATCATCATGAGATTATTTCTTAGTATGAGGCAACTCCAGAAAGTCTACCCAGGACAGTTTTAAGGGTGGCACTCAACAAGAAGGGAGCCTCTTAACAAGTGCCTTGAACCTACGTAGTCGTATAGAACATGCACTCCTAATTTAAATGCTCGTGTTACTTCAGGATGATATGCAAACATGTTGAGGGAGGCGGAGGAGGCTGATGGAGATGTAGACCCTCGAAATCCAAGTCACTGTTGGCTGTGACCATAACTTCAATGATCGAGAGAGAGCTGGAACTTGAGACGACAGGTAGGCCTGAGTCTGAAACCTGGCTCTGCCACGGAGTAGGTCTGCAACTTCAAATAGGTTTTTTTAAGCTCTTGGGACCTCACTGTTCTTTGAAAGTAGCATTTCCAATAGTGCCCACTTCAGAGGGTTGTTCTGAGGATGCAGAGTTTACACACAAAGAGCCTGGTTCGCACAAAGCCTGGCACACAGTAGGAATGAAACGTTTTTTAACTGAAAAGGGGAAGATGCAGTTGGCAAACTGGGAACCTGGTAAAGCTGTTTAAACCCAAAGAAGGTGGAGTGTTGCTTCAAAGAACTTCTGTCCCGAGTGTACGGGAGATAAAGATCAAGAGTTGCTGAGACAGCAGGTTCTGCAGGAGCCAAACGGTCTCTTGGGGACCCTGAAAGGGCATACCCTCCCACTGGACCAAGCAGCTTACAAAATATTTTAGTTAGCACATTCTGCACTTGGCTTGGCTCGATAGGCAAGGGGCGGGTGAGAAGCATGGAATATTGCCCAGGCTTAATACTCTTGGCCAGAACTTGGATTTTATTTGAACATGCCCAGTGCTTGCTTTCAAACCTTTCTGACTCTCCTTCTAAAAAAGGGGACAAATTTATATTTAGTCAAACAGCTTAGCCAGTTGCTCAGGCCCAGCCCAGATGTGGCGATTGCATCTCAGGTGTGTAGGTCCCCGGGTGAGGTATAGGAAATACAATGAAGGTTTGGAAAGAAACCAGAGGCCAAGATGATTCAAATCCTACTGCCTGAATTTCTTCTTACTCTCTCCTCACTTGGCTCTCTTGTTCTCCTTGCCCCTCCTGCTAAAAAGTCCCTAACAAGTAAGCTTCTTCCAGAGATGAAATTTTGGGTGATGTTTGAAAAGGAGACCCAATATTTAAATCATGTCATAAATCAACAACGGTAATAACATACAAGTTACATGTAAGTACAGGACGGCGCTGTCAGACCCGAGGCTGTTGTCCACCTGCACGGTCACTCGGAAAATGCCCACATTGTGATAGACGTGCTTGATCCCATCTTCCATGGAGCTGAGGTTGACGTAAGACACTGCAATGCCATCGCCGAAGTCCACCTGGATGAATGTCCTCTGAACGTCACCCTGAAAGACAGCCCGACATCAGGGGAAAGGGAGTCTACGCTTGGCTGGGTCTGCTCTAGGGGCGGGGCTGGTCCTGCTGGCTGGCTCAGGGACAATGGCAGCTGGGAGGATCTGTCTGTGTTTGACAGAATCCCTGTGACAGTCTTTGGCAGACAGGTGCTTACTAAGATGGATGTTCTCCAGTTCTGAAGGGCACTGACTACCAAAAGTTTCCAGGTTGGAAAAACTAAGTGCTTGATTATCAGCTCCAATTTGATATTCAATTCCTCTGAAGGCTTTGCTTATTGTCTTATCCATGTCAATTAAAAAAAAGGTGTCCGTAGTTTTAAATATTCCGCCTACCTGACATGGTTACAGACCACTTCCCATGTGTTCACAACCCCTGAGTCCCTTTTTATTTTATTATTTTTAATTTCTGGAGATACTGTACCTTGCCTTCTGCCTGATATGACATTAGGCTCAGCCCTATTAAGATAACGATGGTTAATTTTTTAATACCTCAGCATTTTTTTTACTTCCAAAGTCATTTTGTTCATCATGGAATCCTAGTCTGGAAAGGAAAGCAAGCATTGTTCATCCATCTTACAGTTGAAGATGCTTTAGTCAAGAAAGGTTTTAGCCCTGGCTGGTTGGCTCGGTGGTAGAGTGCTGGCCCGGTGTGTGGATGTCCGGGTTTGATTCCTGGTCAGGGCACACAGGAGAAGCCCTCATCTGCTTCTCCACCCTTCCCCCTCTCTTTTCTCTCTATCTCTCTCTTCCCCTCCCATAGCCAAGGCTCCATTGGAGCAAAGTTGGCTGGGGAGCTGAGGATGGCTCCACAGCCTCTGCCTCAGGTGCTGGAATGGCTCTGGTTGCAGCAGAGCAACACCCCAGATGGGCAGAGCATCGCCCCCTGGTGGGCAAGCCGGATGGGTCCCGGTCAGGCGCATGTGGGAGTCTGTCTGACTGCCTCCCCGCTTCTAACTTAGAAAAAATACAAAAATACAAAAAAGAAGTTTTAATCATTCCCTCAAGGTTAACAAAGCTCATTAGCCACAGTCCTGGGATTCAGGCTCATCTCTCTGGGTTGTGTTTCATTCATTATTTGTGGGTAAAGAATTGACGGCTTCTGCAGGCTTGAACCTTAGCATGCCAGTCACAAGCTACCTTATTTCATGCATGTCATTCAGCCCGATTTGTTCTAAAGAAATGGGCACAACACCTTCCTGTGTTGACTCCAAGACTCATTTAAAAGACATGTCACAGGATTCTAAATTTTCTCCAGGTAAGCAGGAGAAGATAACGTCTTATGTATAAAATCCCAGACCTGTTAAGGAAAAAAAAAAGACCTTTGGAATTATGGTCAAGATTCTTCAGGAACAAAGGTTTTTGGATCCAAATGACAAACACAGTTCCCACCACGCACAACCTATACTTTAATATACTTTATTTGTTAGCTTTTCTCATTTTCGGGGGGCAGGGGGAACCTTTGAACTAGAAATGTATTTTCGATTAAGTTAGGTTCATATGGTATCATATTTTTTGAAAAGGCCACATTTAAAATGCTGACATTTAAAAGATTAATTCACAAGGAAAGGAAAAGCAGTTCAAATCCTATGAACGTGTGTGACCTACTCTTCTGATCTGCGCTGGGCCAAGCGTTGTGGGGGAGGGGCACACAACACTCCCTCCCAGTATGGACATGGGCAAACATTCTTTCTTAGGGAGGGAATAAAACTTCATTCAAAACTACAACATAGGCCTGACCGGGCAGTGGCTCAGTGGATAGAGCATTGGACTGGGATGCGTAGGACCCAGGTTCAACACCCCAAGGTCGCTGGCTTGAGTGTGGGTTCATCTGGTTTGAGCAAAGCTCACCAGCTTAGACTCAAGGTCACTGGCTTGAGCAAGGGGTCAGTAAGTCTGCTGTAGCCCCCTGGTCAAGGCACATATGAGAAAGCAATCAATGAACAACTAAGGTGTCGCAACGAAAAACTGATGATTGGTGCTACTCATCTCTCTCTCTGTTCCTGTCTGTCTGTCCCTGTCTATCCCTCTCTCTGACTCTCTCTCGCTGTAAAAACAAAAAACAACTCCCCCCAAAAAAACTACAACACAAATGTTTACAAGCCTCAACATGGTGTAATTCGCTGAATTTCCTTCACTAATAAATAGAAATGTCAACCATTCTTGCTGACTTGTCCTTCATTTGGAAAACCAACTTGGACTGATCAGTTTCTCATTCTCTTTCTCGTTAGTTTCTGCTCCCATGATTCTCAGATTTTCAACAGAGTTGCTTCCAGCGAACACTAGAAAAAGAGCTCACCTTTTATTCTACTGACATTAAATGGGACAAGTATCTTGGGTAAATACCAGGAGGAGCTTGAGTTAACTATGAAATAAAACAGGCAATATCGCTTCTGAGAAGGACAGAGAGAGTTAGGGTTCCTTTTGGGGCCAGAGTAGACATCAGGACATCACCATTTGCAAGAGGACTAAGGGAACGACTGCACCATTGACAAGGTTCTCTATGAAAAGTCTAGGTGAAAGGAGGGAGCTACATGGTATTTGGGCCAGTGCATCAGTCGAGTTGCCATACAGAAGAGTCAAGCTTTTAGAGTACTAGGTCAGGTACTAAGGATGTGTGTGTGTGTGTGTGTGTGTGTTTGTGTGTTACTGCACACCTGAGACTCCTTGTAGGCAAATGCATGTAATCCCCCAAACAATGTGAGACCCATAGGGCCTGCTGATGTGGTGCTCCATACTAGGACTCAAGAGCATCAAGGGGCCGAGTCTGATGGCTGACAGAAGCATATTTCATCCCTGCTCAATTGCAACAAACTGGATTCCATGCCTTTGCCTTCAGTGGCTCTCAAGGGCTTGGTAAACAAAATACGACTATTACTTTGTAACTTTGGGGCTCACTTGACATCAGCTCTGAATTGCTTGAATTATTACAATCTGAAGAGGGGATGCCAGCTCCTTTCAGAGAATAAGAAACAGGGCAAAGGGAAGATTGCCAAAGTCCTAGATCATCATTTGATTAGACAAGCTGACCTGGCTTTAAATGGCTCTGTGGTCAGTCATTCATCCATCCAACCAACTAACCATGCATCTATCCAACCAACCAACAAACCACCCACCCATCCAAATCACAGATATTTACTGAGTGTCTATCTTTTGTCAGACACTAAATAAGAAAAAGAAATATAACCAACCAACAAAACAGATGTGACCTGGGCTTTCATGAGCATACAGACTACTAGTGAGACAATTTATGAGATTGTTAAATAAACAATCTCATAAATAAATAAAAAGTATTAATAGGGGTAATATGAAGGAAAGTACATAGCACTGAAGATCTGATATGATTGAGAAGGTCAAAGGAAGTTTCCAAGAAGAAGTGATATCTGAGCAGAGAAGGCCTAAAGAAAGAAATTAACCAAACAAAGGACATGAGTGAAGGCAATGGAGGTGAGGAGTCTATGCAAAGGAAACAGATATGCAAGGGCCCTGTGGCAGAAGTGGGTGGTACAGGTAAAGGAAGCTGAAGATATAGATACAGTAGGACTAAGCTATTGAATGAGACTGAATGGGAGAAAACAGTAATATTTTAGGACTTGTGGGGCAAGTTTCTAATATTATCTTTTTCCTAAGAGCAGTAAGAAGCCATTAAAGTGGTTTAAGTGGGGATTCAGGGAATAATGGCATGATGGTATTTTTAATTCAAAAAGATCACTCTGGACAAAAAGCAGCTGATGCCAACCCAAGAAGACCTAGAAATAACACAACTGAAAATTGGAGGCAGACAACACCAACCCTAGACTTAGCCAGATCTATAAACAAGGCACCCAAACAAAGAGGGTATACACAGACAAAATGGGAAGACACAGAAGTGCAATCCAAATGAATCAACAAGAGGAACCCCAGAAAATGAACTGAGTGAGATGGAAATAAGCAAACTACCAGATGCAGAGTTTAAAATAATGATTATTAGAATGCTGAAAGATCTTAGAACAACAATGGATAGATACAATGAGCACATAAATAAAAAGATAACAAGCATCAAAAAGGACATGGAAATAATAAAGAAGAACCAGTCAGAAATGATAAATATAAGATCAGAAATGAAGACTACACTAGAAGCAATTAAAAGCAGGCTGGATGAAGCAGAGGATTAAATCAGCAATTTAGAAGACAAGATAAATGAAAACATGGAAGCGAAGCAGCAAAAAGAAATGAAGCTGAAAAAATTGAGGAAACTCTAAGAGAATTCTGTGACAACCTAAAGAGAAACAACATCTGCATCATAGGGGTTGCTGAAGAAGAAGAGAAAGGACAAGAGATAGAGACCTTGTTCAATGAAATCATAGCTGAAAATTCCCTAAATTGATGCACGAAAAAGTCACACAAGTTCAAGAAGCACAGAGAACTCCATTAAAGAGAAACCCAAAGAAATCTACACCAAGACATATCATAATTAAAATACCAAAGCTAAGAGATAAAGAGAAAATATTAAGAGCTGCTTGAGAAAAAAAGGCTATCTCCTACAAAGGAGCCCCCATAAGGATGACATCTGACTTCTCAACAGAAACACTTGAGGCCAGAAAGGAATGGCAAGAAATATTCAAAGTAATGCAGAACAAGAGCCTTCAACCAAGACTTCTTTATCCAGCAAGGCTATCATTTAAAATTGAAGGAGAGGCCCTGGCCAGTTGGCTCAGTGGTAGAGTATCGGCCTGGCATGCAGGAGTCCCGGGTTCGAGACTAGGTTGAACCAAGTTCATTTTAACTCCGAGTTCATCACTCCTACCACCTGCTCACAGAAGACACTCAAACTACTCTATTGTGCTCATTCCAGGTGAGTGCTGAGAAATGGAGTCATTCACATGTGAAACCAGAGAGCTTCTGTAAGCTTCAGAGCAGGGGTCCCCAAACTATGGCCCGCGGGCCACATGCGGCCCCCTGAGGCCATTTATCCAGCCCCTGCTGCACTTCCGGAAGGGACACCTCTTTCATTGGTGGTCAGTGAGAGGAACACATTGACCATCTCATTAGCCAAAAGCAGTTCCATAGTTCCCATTGAAATACTGGTCAGTTTGTTGATTTAAATTTACTTGTTCTTTATTTTAAATATTGTATTTGTTCCCGTTTTTTTTACTTTAAAATAAGATATGTGCAGTGTGCATAGGAATTTGTTCATAGTATTTTTATAGTCCAGCCCTCCAATGGTCTGAGGGACAGTGAACTGGCCCCCTGTGTAAAAAGTTTGGGGACCCCTGCTTCAGAGACTAAAGCCCTTTAGAAGAATGCCGATAGGCATCAGATTCCTCATCACAGAATGATGTGAGAGGAGCCCAGGGTGGTATGCCAGGCTCTGCAAAAGAGCGTGGAAATGCAAGGTGTGCCTGTAAAGACCCCTGCTGATATGAGTGATGGACAGAAAGTGAGATGACTCAGGACAGGGTCAGCTGCTGGACCTGTGTTGCGCCTTCCATTTTATAATAATAAACTGAGCCCCTCTAGCACAGGGCATGCCAGTCTGCAGGAAAAAGAAGTTGCGCATACATCTTCCCAAGTAAGTTCCAGTCCTCTGGCATTCTTTCCAAGAGGTGCCTCTGTTGCTGAAAGCTAAGGCTGCCTCCCCACATCAGCTGGGAGAGAGTCTTTCCTGGATGTCTGGTTCAAATCGAGTGCTATGAGCTTCTTTTCAGCTTTAAAAGTGAGCTCTGGTAAACAGTCTCAAGATGTCTAGATATCAGCATAAATGCCAAACCCAGCCCTTCTCCGCTGCCTACTCAGAGATGGCTTTCTATAGCAAAGGTGTCTCTCCACATGCCTAGATCTTCAAGTTTCTTTGCGAACAGAGGCAACCGTGAACTCAGATGCCCTGACTTGGAGGAAGAACATTCACACCAGGGAGGAGGGCAGCACCTAGGGTTTTATGATCTTACCAGAGAATAAGCCAGGGACACCCAACTACAGAACCACCAATCATTCAACTGGACACATGATATCCCACCTTTTCTCTGATAAGATGCTGATAGCTGTACCCTTCTTTGAGGACTGTGATCTTTGGGACTTGCCTAGCTATCCATGCACTTCTAGATCTAGTGCTCAGACCAAGAACTTCAAAATGGAACATCAAAATGGTTTAAATCATCACTTGTAACCACAGCCCCATGGGTCTGGATGCAGGGACATTGTTATACTGATACCATGGCACGGTGGCTGTAGGGTTACCCCAGCAGGCTTTGACAAGGAAACTCTGGGGCTACCAAATGACTTACATCTTACAAATGCTTTTAAATGATTTTTAAAAATCTAGAAGGAAAACATTCAGGTATGCTGTATAATAAGAACAAAATGTATACTTCTTTAAAAAAAAAGACTAGGGCCCTGGCCGGTTGGCTCAGCAGTAGAGCGTCGGCCTAGCGTGCGGAGGACCCGGGTTTGATTCCTGGCCAGGGCACATAGGAGAAGCGCCCATTTGCTTCTCCACCCCTCCACCGCGCTTTCCTCTCTGTCTCTCTCTTCCCCTCCCGCAGCCAAGGCTCCATTGGAGCAAAGATGGCCCGAGCGCTGGGGATGGCTCTGTGGCCTCTGCCTCAGGCGCTAGAGTGGCTCTGGTCGCAACATGGCGACACCCAGGATGGGCAGAGCATCGCCCCCTGGTGGGCAGAGCTTCGCCCCTGGTGGGCGTGCCGGGTGGATCCCGGTCGGGCGCATGCGGGAGTCTGTCTGGCTGTCTCTCCCTGTTTCCAGCTTCAGAAAAATGAAAAAAAAAAAAAAAAAAAAAAGACTAGGAGGAATATTTCTTTAGGATTACACCTATGGAATCAATATTTCCTCATAGTAAAATATGTAATAAAGTACGTTTTTTTTATTAGAAAATAAATACAGAGAAAAGCCATGATATATCATTGAAAAAATGTAGACAAAAGATATATGAGGGAAAAATATTAAATGACTCATAATCTTAACCCCCAGAGATTACACTGTTAACAGATTGGTTAATACCATATTAGCCAATGAGAATGTACCCCCCCCACCACCACAACACTGGAATCATTATACTGTTTTATGTTAGGCCCATGATGGCGAAACTTTTTATAAAAACCACCCACTTTTGCAGTGCTGGTCAACCTGGTCCCTCCCTCCCACTGGTGGGCGTTCCAGCTTTCATGGTGGGCCAATCATGGCACCGTTTGGTTGCTCCACTACTGCCCACCATGAAAGCTGGAATGCCCACCAGTGGGCAGGAAGGACCAGGTTGACCAGCACTGCAAAAGTGGGAGGTTTTTATAAAAAGGTTCACCATCACAGTCCTAAGGCAGTCAACATTTTGAAATTAATGTTCTCTTGTCCTGGATGTCACTTCATTACTTTTCCAAATCACTATGTTGTTGTGAGATCTAAGTGACTCCACAGAAGTCTACAGAGGTTCTATCTGTGGAAGAAGTATCCTCCAAAGTCAGGTGATCACCTGAGTTTTAGGAGACTCAGCTACATGTCCTTAGAAATGCATTTTACATTTGGGCCTCAAGTTCTTTACCTATACATTAAAGATGTGCAGAATGAGAATGATCCTAATTGTCATACCTAGTCATGTGACCTATAATTTTTTATCATCCTATCATTCTTATTATTGACATTATCGAACAGACACACATATCCCAACAACCCTTGAGGCTGCTAAGATCATTTCAGCTTTAAATTAAAGATGCAGAATTTATTCAAGTGCTATAGCCTCACGGTGGAGACTTTTCTTTGTACATTAATGGTGGATCTGCTGAGGACTGAGCTGGTAAGGTGGAGAGTCATGAAATAATGAATGAATGGTCAGCCAAGTACATAGCTAGTAACCTGAGAAGGTTACACCTGTAAGAATTATGTGGTTTGGTGAAGCCCTGATTCAGGACTGGTGGCCATTCATTTGGATCAAGTGGGACATCAGTGTTGCAGGGACTAAAGCCGCCAGGTTGAGAGACTGACAACCCAAACTGAAGACTATTTCATGACTCGAGCCCTTGGGATGTTCACTGAACTAGAACTCCCTGTAATGAGACAGGCTTTCTCTTTGCTTGTTAAGGCAGACTGCAAACATCTACTCCCTGAAACCTTGAAGAGTAGCAATACGCCAATGTACGTAAACCAGCATTACGGGGAGAGAGAAGTGGAGCCTTTGAAACAGTTGTGAACCAATCCAATCTGAACTTCAGACACCCGGCCTCTGGCTAAAGACAACCCCGATTGCCTGCCTCGTTTCCTCCTTTCCCTTGTACCTGGGGCAACGAGAACTGATGTGGCTCAGTGACCTTACTAGAGTTCAAGAGAATAAAGCTGAATGGAGTAAGGAATAATACAGAAGAAGACAGCCTCTTAGATCCCCCCTGGCTCACTGAAATCAGCTCCTGCTCCTTTGTGCCAAAGGAGAAGAGAGTTGAGGTTTCTCACTCAGATCTGGGCTGGCTTAGAAACGAATACCTGCCCTGACTTCACACGGCCCGCTACCAATTTGTGCTGTCGGTACCGGCCCCGATTTGCCTTCAGAGGAAAAAGTAGGTCAAGTTCTTTCAGGAATTCAACAAAAGAGCATTCTCAGAGAGAATTTCAGGAAGAGTCATCTTCCCTCGTCATCAGATGGCTGGCAGTATCTTGCAATATTCATGAAGTGTCACTGCATTCCGGTCACTTCTATGCTTCCGTAAGTCTTTCAATGGATGTGAAATTGAAATTACAGATCACTGGAATCCATCTAATGAGGACACAACCTTCACTTCTTTTTTTTTTTTAAACTTTTTTATTGAATCTATTGGGGTGACATTAGTTCATAAGATTATACAGGTGTCAGGAGTACAATTGTACAATACATCACCTACATATTGTATTGTGTGTTCACCACCCCAAGACAAGTCTCCTTTCCTCGCCATTTGTCCCCAGTATACTCCCTTCTACCTCCCCTCACCCCCTTTCCCTCTGGTCATCCCCATACTGTTGTCTGTGTCTATGAGGATTTTTTTTTTTCTTTTTGCTTAATCTCTTCATCTTTTCCACCTCGCCTTGCAATTCCCGCTCCCCTCTGCCAGCTGGCAGTTTCTTCTCTGTCTCGACAAATCTTTTTCTATTTTATTTGTTAGTTCATTTGGTTCATTGGATTCCACATATGAGTGAAATCATATGGTGCTTGTCTCTGACTGGCTTATTTCACTTAGTGTAACGCTCTCCAAGTCCACCTAGGCTGTTGCAAAAGGTAAGATGTCTTTCTTTTTTATGGGGAGCACTATTACATTGTGTAAGTGGATCACAGTTGCTTTCTCATCGAATGGGCAGTTGGGCTGCTTCTAAATCTTGGTTATTGTAAATAATGCTGCAATAAACAGAAGGGTGCATATATTCTTTCAAATTAGTGTTTTGGGTTTCTTTAGATATATTCTCAGAAGTGGAATTGCTGGGTCATAAGGCAGTTCCTTTTTTTATTTTATTTTTATTTTTTTGAGATAACTCCATACTGCTTTCTCAGCGGCTATACCAATCTGTATTCCCACCAACAGTGCAGGAGGGTTCCCTTTTCCTCACATCCTGACAGGTGTGAGCTAACATATCGTGGTTTTAATTTGCATTTTCTGATGATTAGTGATGTTGAGCATCTTTTCATAACTATTGGCCATCTGTATGTCTTCTTTGGAAAAGTGTCTCTTCAGGTCTTTTGCCCATTTTAAAAATAGATTTTTTTTGTTTGTTTTTGGTGTTGAGGTTTATAAGTTCTTTATAAATGTTGGATATTAACCCCTTATCAGATGTATTGGCGAATATATTCTCCCATTCAGTGAGTTGTCTTTTCATTTTGTTGATGGTTTCCTTTACAGTGCAAAAATTTTTAGTTTGACATAGTTCCATTTGCTTATTTTTTTCTTTTGTTTCCCTTGCCTGTAGCAATATAGCAGAAAAAAATATTCCCATGAGAAATTTCCAAGATTCTAGTGCCTCTGTTTACTTCTAGGAATTTAACAGTTTGTAGTCTAACACTGAAGTCTTCAATCCAGTTTATGTTTTACAAGGGCTATAGCTTCTTATTGGATTGTTCCCTTTATCATTATGTAATGTCCTTCTTTGTATCTTACTACAACCTTTATTTTAAAGTCTGGTTTTTCAAATACTAGTATTGCTATCTCAGACTTTTTCCCCTTTTATTTGCATAAAATATCTTTTTCCATCTCTTAGCTTTTAGTCTGCATTTATCTTTTGTTCTGTTTTGATAGCTTATATATGGGTCTTGTTTTCTTATCCATTCAGCTACCCTATATATTTTGATAGAAGCATTTAAGCCATTTATATTTAAAGTGATTACTGATAGGTACATATTCATTGTCATTTTATTCTTCTAAATATGTTCCTCTCTTTATCTTCCTTCTCCTTCTCCTTTTTTTTCTTCAAGAAGGTCCTTTAACATTTCTGGTAATACTGGTTTGATGGTATCAAACTCCTTTAGCTTTTTCTCATCTGGAAAATTCTCTACTTCTTCCATTTTAAATGATGGCCTTGCTGGGTAAAGTAGTCTTGCTTGTAGATCCTTGCTTTTCATCACTTTAAATATTTCATACCAACCCCTTCAGGCTTGAAATGTTTCTGTTGGGAAATCAGCTAACAGTCTTATGGTAGCTTTCTTGTAAGTAAGTGTCCTTCTCTTGCTGCTTTTAAGATTCTGTTTGTCTTCAACCTTTGCCATTTTAATTATAATGTATCTTTGTGTGGTTCTCTTTGGATTTATCCTCTGCTTCCTAGACTTGTGTGTCTTTTTCCTTTACCAGATTAGGGGAAGTTTTTGGTCATTCTTTCTTCAAGTGGGTTCTCAATACCTTACTCTCTCTCTTCTTCTTCTGGCATCCCTATAATGCAGATGTTATTAAACTTCATGTTGTGCCAAAGGTCCCTTATACTATCCTTACTTTTTATTGTTTTTTTTTTTCTTTTTGCTGCTCTGATTGGGTGTTTTTTTCTACTTTGTTTTCCAAATTGCTGAGCTGATGTTCTGCTTCATCCAACCTCCTCTTTTTTCTTTACGGTGTATTCTTAATTTCTTTTCTAATATTGTATTTTTCATTTCTGACTGTTCCTTTTTTTATGGTTTCTACATTCTTTTTCATGCTTTTGAACATCTTTATAAAAATTGATTTTAACTCTATATCTGATAAGTTGCTTGCCTCCATTTTATTTAGCTCTTTTCCTGGCGATTTCTGTTGTTCTTTTATTCAGGACATGTTTTATAACCTTCATGTCTTGAAGTTAAAACTCACAAAAGTGATATTCATGAATTCTCCTTATTAAGTTCCAGTCTTTGTATGTAAGTGAAAGTATTATAACAATGAGATACAGATCAAAGTTTTCATTTTAGCTCTTGACTCAGATTTAATTTAAAAGTTTTAAATTATGCAGTAAACTGCATCTCTTTATTCTTACAGCTGCTTAAATTGTATTTAATTATCTTCCATAACACACAGAGACTACATCTGCCTAGCAGTCTTCTCCAATGAACACCTTCCAAATCAGGTTTTGTTGAGTTCTTAAGAATAATTAGACCTTTCACTATTCATGCTGTGTCTTCAGGATCTTGCATTGGATTTCTCTGGGAAGCCAAGTTATTGCCTTGAAAGTCTATAGGCTCATTAGGTACTCATTAGTGGTCCAGAGGACATCCATCTTCACCAATGCTCCAGACAGAGAGATGCCGCCTCTCATTGAATGCATAAAGGGTCTCAAAAAACAGCTTTAGTCGGCTTCCTAACATTCAGATGAAATTGCAAAATGTCTTCTTAGATACAATTTCATGAACTCCTCCTCTCCACTCTAGATTGGTCCTTTGATTGACTGTTCTTTGAGTTTAAGAAAGCAATGATGGATACATGCATTGTGTTGTGTGTGTGTCTTTATGTGTGTGTCTGTGTGTTTTCTTCTTGATTCTGGAATGGAAGCAAGGCTGGCTCTTTTACCTTGTTGCTTTTAATGAAGGTTCTCTCATTAGAGCAGTGGTTCTCAAACTTTTTGAAGTCGGGGCACATTTAAAATCCTACAAATAATTGTATGCATACTATATACAAATTTCTGAGAAATATGTTATAATAATTAAGACAAATATTAAAGAAAAACAATATAAATTCCAACATGCTCTAATGGTAATTAAACAAAATAAATGACAAAATTAAATTTATTCTGACATTAAAAAACATTTTTATGTTATATTTTTTGTTATGCTTTTTAGAATTTGTAAAAAAGAGGAATTTAAAAATGACAAAAAAGTTATCTTTTTTTATATATAGATACATTCTTAGTAAGATTTAGTAAATTTGGCAGGTCCCAGTGGGAATGTGTTAAGTTTTTTCATTCCTCTGTTTATGAGAAACATGAGCCTGATGTGTCCTAGTGACTTCTTCAATGTTTGGGTATATATTCGAAAGGCAAACTCTGATTTGCTCATCAATACACTGAAGAATTCCTCTCTTTTTACTCTTGTTTTAAGTGCAGAAAACCACCACCATACGTATCATATTACCTTTACACCAAACAAAGGATAGAAGAAACTTGCCTCCAGTCTTTCCAGGAATATGAGGGGTAGTATAAACAATTAAGCACCACAGCTTAATTGCAACTTAATCAGGCAAGTGAGGTGGGGAGTTTGGCAGACTGTCAGCTTATAGCCAATTCCCCACACCTCTGTCCCCCAAAAATCTAAACTCCAAAAACCCTGTTGGTTTTGGGTCCCCAAAAGGCACATATTTCTCTGGAATACCATAGGGCACACTTGGAAATCTTCTAGGGTGCACCAGTGTCCCCTGGCGCACACTTTGAGAACCACTGCATTAGAGTATATTGGAGAGAACCATAAAAGAAGTAGGGGTGGGGTTCCTGACAAGGGGGTTTTTCCATCAATTTCAATAGTCATGTGGTTCTTGGAATAATACACCAGGTAGGTCAAGCTTTGGGATTTGAAGGAATTATGTAGTGGAGTCATTTTTGTCATCTAGATGTGAAGGATAACTTCACATGTTATTATTTATGGGAAGGGATTCTATTTCTGAAGCATGTCAAAATCTGCGAAATTCTGACTTGTGTACATACTCTATTGTACATGGATTTACAAGCTAGCATCTGTGCACCTAGCCTTTGATTATCTTATGTCAATAAGAAGTTTTCTTCTTTGCTCTATTTTAGCAAGGTTTTCATTTCACTGATATTCTTGTTATAATTAGGACATACACTAGTGCTGAACAAAGGAAAGGATTTAGGTTTCAAAGGAAGGTTTTAACAGGTTTGGGATGTTCTTCAAATTTTAAGAGTCTTTCTCTTTAAAGTTTGGACTTTGTGACCACTGGGGAAGCCTCTCCAAATCCACACACATTATTGAGTTCCTATCTATCTCTTAAGTAGAGTGAGTAGAGATACTAGAACTGCAACCAGAAATGCCGTGATTCATATCACTTTTTAAAAAGATTTTACTTATTCATTTTAGAAAGAAGTGACGGAAAGAGAGAGAGAGAAGAGGGGGAAGAAGCAGGAAGCATCAACTACCATATGTGCCTTGACTGGGCAAGCTCAGGGTTTTGAACCAGTGACCTCAGCATTCCAGGTCGACGCTTTATCCACTGCCCACCACAGGTCAGGCCATGATTCATATTTTAATAATTATTTATAAGTTATTGGGAAATGCTAAAATAATTATTATAATATAATATAGTAAATTAGTTTTACTTTTTGTATTAAATGGATACAGAGTATTTAATATGTTCTATTTCATGTGGTAAGATTCTTTTAATTTAAAACGTGATTGAGTAGGAAAATATAAACTTGATACAGTAGAGGTCCTAGTTAAACCAAAATATGCTAAAAGTGCCAATAAGGCTAGGTTAAGTCCAAAGAGAACCCCCAAGAAGTAAGATATTAAGTGGAAGTGAAGAACACTCACAGTGAAATGAAAATAATTGAAAAATGTGTCAGAGAAGGTGAAATGATAACAACAAAACCAAGAAACTAAAAGTAGACCAAAACTTAAAAAAATTTAAAACAGGGGTTGGAAATCATTTTGGCTGAGGGAGCCATGAATGCCACATATTTTAAAATGTAACTCCATGAGAGCTATACAGCAACCTGTGTATGTTATGCATTATCCAATAAAAATTTGGTGTTGTCCCGGAGGACAGCTGTGATTGGCTCCAGCCACCCACAACCATGAACATGAGCAGTAGGAAATGAATGATTGTAATACATGAGAATGATTTATATTTTTAATGTTATTATATATTTTTTATTAAAGATTTGTCTGCGAGCCAGATGCAGCCATCAAAAGAGCCACATCTGGTTCGTGAGCCATAGGTTCCCAACCCCTGGTTTAAAATATTTAAACAAAACAAAAGGATATATAAAGAAAACCATGATTTATCAAGAAAATCACTGGCTCTAGAGGGTAGAGAGGAGAAAGAATCAGCCCTACCTCTTCCAGTTGCACCATGAGGGTGACATTGTGCCCTTGTTCCGCTGTCAGCTTTCCATCAGCCGTGATGATGCGCAGCCCCCGCGGGGCCTTCCCGGGACACTTCTGCGGTTTGGCAGTGTACTGTTCTCTCACTCCATCAGTGCAGTTATTGGAAACCACCTTCCTGTACCTACATGGAGAAGAGCTCAAGTTGTAATCCAGCTCATTATAATTCGGATCACTCTCCATTTTTTGAGTTGAACCTACTGCCTAGCCCTGAGGACCATCAATAACTACCTATCATGTTGCTCTGAGGATGACAGGTAATTCATATAAAGCACCCAACAGAAAGACAGATCATCATAGTAACATAGTGTACCTATTAGTCAATATGTTACTATTAGTCAATCAATGAATCATTTCACTTTAGAGCTGTGGGAAATGCACAGTGGAAGACATGGTCTTTGCCCTCACTAAATTTATAATCTAGTTGAAGAGATATATGTAGATAATCTAAAAGGCTATATAATTGTTAGAATGAGTAATATATATTGCAAGGGACTTTGCAATTCAGAGAAAGAACAGATTATTATGAATGACATGGTATATCACATTAAATCTCATAGAGCAGGCTATGGTAATGGCGTAGTGCAGAAAGTTGGCAAAATTTGGTAGTTTCTACTCAATATTTCTTGAAGGGTTATGCTGACTAAACCCTTAAAACCTCATATTAAGACTTCAGTCTGCAGATTGAGCAAATCCTTCCTACCATTTTGTTTATTTCTTCTTGTTTTAGCTTTAATAAAAAAAGAATTACCCTATAAATTCATCCTATACAATTGATCAGATTCATAATCAATTAAATCTGTGGTTTTAGGATGACTAACCTTTAAGGCTTCGGAGGTTCAGTATTACCTATTCATCATCTTTGTGTGTGTGGTCCAGAGTTCCCACTTTATGTCTTCATATATTTGATTTCCAGAGACTGCTGTCTATTATTAAGAGAAGAGCTCAAACTGGAAGCAAAACCTAGGTTCTTGGCCCTGGCCAGTTGGCGCAGTGGTAGAGCGTCAGCCTGGCGTGCGGGGAACCCGGGTTCTATTCCCGGCCAGGGCACAAAGGAGAAGCGCCCATTTGCTTCTCCACCCCCACCCCTTCCTCTCTGTCTCTCTCTTCCCCTCCCGCAGCCAAGGCTCCATTGGAGCAAAGATGGCCCAGGCACTGGGGATGGCTCCTTGGCCTCTGCCTCAGGCACTAGAGTGGCTCTGGTTGCGGCATAGCGACGCCCCCTGGTGGGCAGAGCGTTGCCCCTGGTGGGCGTGCCGGGTGGATCCCGGTCGGCGCATGCGGGAGTCTGTCTGACTGTCTCTCCCCATTTCCAGCTTTAGAAAAAAAATACACACACACACAAAAAAAACCTAGGGTCTTTCCGCTCGCCTAGACTGGGTGTTGACAAACTCTTTATACAAGACACCAGAGAGTAAATGTTTTAGTTCTGCGGGCTACAAGGTCTTTGTGACAAGCGTTCATCTCTTTAGTTGCAGCATGAAAGTGGACATAGACCACGTGCAAAAGCATGATGGCAGCAGGGTTCCAAACGTTGTTTATAAAACTGGCAGTATGCAGGGTTTGGCTTGGAGGCTACGGTTTTCCAACCCCATCAGATCTAGCCAAGGTCCTTTCCTCTGCTCCCGAATCTCAGAATTGACTACCTTAATGCAAGGTTGAGAAAGTCAAATTAAATACCATTTGAGAAAGTGCTTTGAATGCTATGGATCACTACAAGGTCAATTATGAATCACTAACTCACCTTAGGGGGTGGTTACATGGATTAATGTACACAGAGTACTAAATCCACCCTGACAATTAGCAAGTGCTTATGAAACGTTACCAGTTATATTACATTTATTTATTATTTCTCCTACCTGTTAACCCCGTGCCTTCCAAATGCCCTTAGGATAAGTTGCAAATCCCATAATCTTGTGCAGGATGCCCTCCACAAGCTCCCTTCATTCTATCTTTCTGGATTCTTTCTCCCCAACAAACTCATTCTGCTCTGGCTGCACCTCTCTTTTTAATCATCTTGAAACTATTTATTTTCTCTTACTCTTTCTGCATACTTCTTTGCAGCCCATGCTTTAATTTACAGCTTATTGCCTCTCTTTTCCTGACTAAGAAAGTAAAATAGTAAGAGAGTAGGAAGTTCTTAGTTCTTAATGTGCTCTAGTTTAGTCTTTGTACTAAGTTCTTAACATGACTTTTCTCATTCAACTTCTAAATATCCCTAATAAGGAAGGCATTCCTATTCCTAATATACAGATGAAGATGCTGTATTGTCCACACTAGGATGGCTGTACCATTTTAAATGCTGAAGATTCAAAGATTAACTAGTTTTCTCAAGATGACAGAGCCAGAACCCTAGATAATTGTCTCTGGAACACATCTGCTTATTACTGCTACACTTTACTGATTCTTTAAATGGAACAAGATCCTCCTCCTTTGAACTCTTAAAGGAATCCTACGGTTGAGTTGATAGGAATCATTTATACCTTGTAGGACTGTCTTCCTGGGTATGACTTCAACTTTAAGATCCTCGAGGGCATCCCTGTGCCCTGACATGGAAGCCTGAGAATCAGGAGGTCCACACTAGAATGGCTGTACTGTTTTTAATGCTGAAACATCTGCACAGCAGTTGGTTATTACCACTGCCCTGATCCCACCAAGCACTTCCTCCACCAAGCCAGCCAGGCCGATTCCTGTCTTTGGAGTCTCTGCTTCTCCTTACAATCCAGCAACTAAAGGGTTGATTACAAGCACAAGCTGGCAGCTTTCAAACCGCACTCCTGCACTAAGACCCTACCCATTCTGATTGGCCATTGTCATGTCTATGCATTTCTAACATCAGCATCCCAGTGAATTTAACTGTGCCTCAGAAACTCCCTGTGTGTTTCTGAGGTGAGGCACGAGGCAAATGAAAGGTAGATTCTAATTTTAATCAGTTAGCATCCAAGCACACCTGTGACTCTCTCTTGGTGAGCAGCTACCGTGGCATGGGCTCACCATCACCATTGTCATCATCAGCTAGGGAGCATTCCTTTTGTTTGTTTCTGCTCTGACCAATCATCGCCTTGGGCTTTCCTGAGTCACGCAGCAACAGCAGTTCTGCTTAAATCCAAAGCACGAATGCATCCCCCTGGGATTCTACCACAGAGAAGACTGTTGGTAATTTTTTTTAATGCTCATTAAAAACCATTGTGAAACCATTTTATATCCTGGATGAAAATGGCTTTGCATTAGCCCTACCAGACCTGTCTCTGAAATTGAGAAGAAAATTGTGCAGAAATACAGAGTTCATTTACGCAAGTAAGCACACACCTGCTTTTCTGCATTACAGAATGCTCCTATTTTCATACCAGCAGCTGTCCCTGGGCCTGAGTTACACAAATGAATAATGCATTTAATATGTTATTAAATGGCACTGCTACAATAACAAGGCAACGTATGATTATGTTGGACCTAAGCTCTTAATATTACCGGGACATATTTAGGGGGTAAACCACTCTTCAGTCTACCAAGAAGGAAGGTGAGCTGTAATGGCTAGGGAGTCTTTGTATAATTACTGAGAAGGAAACATTCTGCAAATGTGCCTTTGATATTTCCAACCACTTATCAGTAGATCATGTCTTATTACTTCAATAACCCTGATTTCAACTCTCCTCTTCCTTCCTGTCTCAATACCCCCCTGTTATCTTTTCCTCTCTACCTCTATCTTCCTTGACGTTGCTTCTGTGCTGCCTGCCAATCTTAATAACAGCAAAGGCCATCGTTTTTCTTTGTGAGAGTAAAACCGGTTTTGTTGTTGTTTTTTACTATTTAGTAGTTTTTTTTTTTAATCTTGTGACTTTGGGAGATGCTTAAGACTACTCAGTCTATATTAAAGTGACAGTATAGTCTAGCTTAGCAGACTGAAACCCTGCCTGCTCTTTAGGGCCACTGGGAGGCACTAAAAATAAATGGATGTCAAGACCCTGCCCAAAGAAACTATGATTTAATTGAGAATTCTGAGCATCAATGAGCTTTGTGTTTAAGTTCTTCTGTTGAGTCTAGTGTGAGCACAGGATTACAGACCACTGCCCTGGTGGTTAAAACTAACATTGCAGGATCAACCTACCAGAGTTGAAGTTCAGGCTCTTAGACTACATCAACTTGGGCAATAGACTCAACCTCTCTTTAATATCTGGGTTCTCTGCCTGTAAAACAGGGAAAATTACAGGATCTTTTTATAAAGCTCCTGGGAGGATTAAGTGAGATAATAAATTCAAAAAGGCTTAGAATAATAGAGTCTGGTGCACTATCAGAACTTCAAATTCCCTGAAAATAGAAACCATGCTATTACCGCCAAGATGATCTTAAGATCAAAACTGTCCATGTCAATTCCTTTCTTAAAACTCATTCAAAACTGGCCCTGGCTGGTTGGCTCAGCAGTAGAGCGTCGGCCTGGCATGTGGGGGACCTGGGTTCAATTCCCGGCCAGGGCACATAGGAGAGGCGCCCATTTGCTTCTCCACCCCCCTCCTTCCTCTCTGTCTCTCTCTTCCCCTCCTGCAGCCAAGGCTCCATTGGAGCAAAGATGGCCTGGGCACTGGGGATGGCTCCTTGGCCTCTGCCCCAGGCGCTAGAGTGGCTCTGGTCGCGGCAGAGCGACGCCCCAGAGGGGCAGAGCATCGCCCCCTGGTGGGCAGAGCGTCGCCCCCTGGTGGGTATACCTGGTGGATCCTGGTCGGGCTCATGTGGGAGTCTGTCTGACTGTCTCTCTCCGTTTCCAGCTTCAGAAAAATACAAAAAAAAAAAATCATTCAAAACTTACTGTGGGTTTATTCATAGAGGTTACTGTTCAGGTTTCAAGCAGAGGTCCACAATCTGGCCTCAGTGGATGTTTCTAGCTTCAGCAAATTCCACTGTCCAACACAGTTCCTGAGCCCAGGCCCCACTGAAGGCTACAAGCCTTCTTTTGCCTGTACTGGCCATTCTGCCTGGAAGGCTCTTTCTTCTTGTCAAGTACCTACTCATTCTTTAAAAGTTGCCTTAGGAATCACATTTTCCTGTGAAGTTGTCACTTCCCCTTTTTCCATAGCAGTTGTCACATGCAATGACCAAGGTAGAGCTGGAACTCTTGTAATCAAGGCTGGTCTTCCTGACACTGAGCCATGGAATCCCTCATTTGTGCTCACAATGAGAAGGTAAATAGTTCAATATTTTGGACCATACTCTATGTCTTCGCTTTTAAGAGAAAACTGCTTTGTTACAATGACGGTTGATTTAATGGAACAAGAAATGGGACAAGCCTTGGGGAGACAGAAGGGGGACAGTTCTAGGTACAGTGTAGGGTTAAGGCTTGAAATCTTCCTAGAACCAATGGGCCCATATTTAACAATGATATTACGCAGTAGATGTAACATTCACGTTTAGAAAGAACTGGGTTCCGTGGCTGACTAAATTGGTTTTCCAAGTTTCTCACCTCAAGGCAAAAGTTCTCAGGATTTCTCCCTTACACTAAGTAAGCAGACCTTGGAACTAGGGAACTGTCACAAGATAGTTGTAGATGGAGGGAAGAAAACTGTTCTTGCATGGAGCAGGATAGAAATATAAGTCATTTAATTTCAATGGTAAATGGAATGTGACTTCATTTTAAATGCCAGCTTGATGAAATGGGACATATGGCAATGCTAGAAAAAATGATTTAAGATCAAGAATCATGAGAATGACTCATGGAATCCACTGAGTCAACCAGTTGTACAACTAATTTATATAATGAAATTTTTCCTTCTTTTGAGCATCTGCGGTTTAAGAAATCCCAATAATCATTTCAAATTGGTCATGGATATGTCAGAGCCTGAAGGGATCTCTAAGATCATCCAATGCAATCCCTTTCTTTTGCACAAAGGGAAAAGGTGATATAGCTTAAGTGCTTCCCAACCACCTGGTTGAGAATTGGTGATGCCAATGACATTGTTGGTGCAAGAACAGCTATGGAAGAAACAAAGTCTCCACATACAGTGGCATTCACCTTCTTCATCCACCAACCCCAATACTATCCATAAAAATATGGAAAGCCACATCTAAGAGTCAACGTTGTAGCAACAAGTGTTGATTCTCTGCAACCAGATAGCACTGTGCTTCACCAGAAATATCTAGGTGAGCCCCTGCAGTGCAGAGTTTAAATAATGCAAGTGATGTCCTCCCTGAACTTTAAACTCATGTACCAGTTTTAGAACCAATTGTTTTCCATAATACACACTGATAAATCTCACTGAGATCAGACTGAACATCAAAATCCCCACCAAGCACAGAAATGTGGTCACTTGGATAAAAGCCACAGCCGAAGACCCTGGAAATAGCAACTGCAGGGTGATGGCAGATTAGTCAGGGTCTACATGTTTCCACGGCTGATGTATGGAGGAATATGCTTATAGAAAGCATTTAAAAATATTCCAAAGATAGACTGACACTATGAAGATAATGATTTTGCTAGAATTTATGTATATATTTTCTTCCTGGACCTACAAAATGTTCATATATACATATATATATGAACACTCAATTAATGTTATTTTTTTTTCTTTCTTTTTTTTTTTTTTTTTGCATTTTTCTGAAGCTGGAAACAGGGAGAGACAGACAGACTCCCGCATGCACCCGACCGGGATCCACCCGGCACGCCCACCAGGGGCGACGCTCTGCCCACCAGGGGGCGATGCTCTGCCCATCCTGGGCGTCGCCATGTTGCGACCAGAGCCACTCTAGCGCCTGAGGCAGAGGCCACAGAGCCATCCCCAGCGCCCGGGCCATTTTTGCTCCAATGGAGCCTTGGCTGCGGGAGGGGAAGAGAGATACAGAGAGGAAGGTGCGGCGGAGGGGTGGAGAAGCAAATGGGCGCTTCTCCTGTGTGCCCTGGCCGGGAATCAAACCCGGGTCCTCCGCACGCTAGGCCGACGCTCTACCGCTGAGCCAACCGGCCAGGGCTTGTTATTTTGAAATCAATTTTTAAGCTTCCTGAGT
Organism: Saccopteryx bilineata; assembly: GCF_036850765.1. Classification (NCBI taxonomy): domain Eukaryota; kingdom Metazoa; phylum Chordata; class Mammalia; order Chiroptera; family Emballonuridae; genus Saccopteryx; species Saccopteryx bilineata. The sequence continues at coordinate 94,355,325 of NC_089496.1, forward strand.
CAATATCCCTGCTGAATACTGAGAGTCTAACCCCAAAGGACAATAAAAGCTGTCATTTTACATTCATCCAGGAGGAATTAATTGCTCCTCTAAAGAAAATCCACAAGCAGAAATTTCTATACACACCTTCTTTTTAAAGGAAAAAAATAAAACACACATCTAGAAATATCTCTAACTTAATAGCAAGAAAAAACAAATTTGTCCCTTGAGATGATTATCTTGGTTTCTTAGAATAAACCAGCCCAATGCCCATTTTATTTTATATTTACAGAATCTTTTACAGTTGGCATGAAACAAGAAATGTCCTCGATAATTTAACAGCTTCGATTTGCAGCATGTTGCCTGGATCTCAAACAGCATAAACAAGATATAACCACATATAAGTACAACTAAATGAGTTTGCCTGTGTATGTGCAGACTGAGATATATACAGAAACTGACAGAAAAAAAAAAACAGAGAGAAATGATTTGGGGGTTATTCCAGCACTAACATGCAAAAAAAAAAATGTACAAACGAATACTGATTTCATTTTATTTGAACAAAAGGAACTCGTTCACAAGGACAGAAATATTTTGATGTGCAGTGGGGTCTAATTATGTAACTTTATAAGCCTAGACAGATTATTATTTCTGTTTTATACATGAGATGACTAAGGCTTAGATTAAACATGCCCTCGATCTCAGCATTGCAAGAACCATTAATTATTAAATAAATGTCTGCACCATCCTGGGGCTGGCAAAAGTAGCTTTACAGTTGTTGGTATGAAAAAAGATACGCAGATTCTGATTATTATGATAGCTTTATTAGCTCAAAAGAATGGCACAGTACATTTAAGCAGTGGTCCCCAACCTTTTTTGGGCCACAGACTGGTTTAATGTCAGAATATATTTTCACAGACTGGCCTTTAGGGTGGGATGGATAAATGTATCACGTGACCGAGACAAGCGTCAAGAGTGAGTCTTAGACGGATGTAACAGAGGGAATATGGTCATTTTTAAAAAATAAAACATAGTTCAGACTTAAATATAAATAAAACAGAAATAATGTAAGTTATTTATTTATTTATTCTTTCTCTGTGGACCGGTACCAAATGGCCCACAGAACGGTATCGGTCCGCGGCCCGGGACCAAAGCACAAGTAAAATCTCGCAAGTGCTCCAATTGCTGGTCTTCATTATTTACACATTCTTGCCTTCTACTTGCTCAATAAACTGTTTCATGCACTCACAACAGTAAACCTACTTTTGCACACTTCCTGTATATACAAGTTAATAAAAACATTCCCCCTTTTACCCATTACTCCAGAGGAGCCCTTAGCTGATAAATATTGGTGATGGAGTTATCTGCATTTTTGTAAACTGACTACTGTCCGCTGGACATTTTACTGTCTGTTTCATACATAGTTTCATATATTTACCCCCAAAGCAAATAGCAACATTTTATAGGAAACTGAGACTCAAAGAAATGAAGTCACTTCTCAAGAATAGCAAATAGCAGAGGTCGGATGAAAACTCTTATTTGTTTGTTTACACCAAACAAAAACAGCTCCCATTCTATTTCATCCTCCATCCCTAACAAACTGAGCGCAGTGCCAGCCTCTTTGCTCTCCACAGAGTGGCTTATGGAGTGGGAGGGCCACAGGTGAAGGAGGTGGGGAGTTTACAGTGGAGAACGCAGCAGAACTGTGCTCACACGCTGTTCCGTGGACCGAGGACCGAGGACTGGCGGCCATAGCTACCTGGAGACACACGCTGCAGCCCTTTCAGCTCTCATTCCAACTATCTTTTCTAAGTCCCAGACAAGAACTGAAACAAACTGCACAACCATTCTGCACAGCGAAGCTGATAAATATTTTCTCATCCTCTCAAAACAGCATTTCTACGGGGCATGCTATTAACTGATGTGGGCATAATAATAGCCGATGTCAGAATGTTTCCATCAATCGGGGTGAAGAGAGTGATCCTGAGAAAACAGCTCTATAATACAGGGTAACAAGCTGACTGTGAAAGCAAGCGAAGCCATTTATAAAGTGAGGCATTAAAAAATAATCATAAAATGAGAAGGAAGGTTTATCTACATGCTTTCAACTAAACTCCCAGAAAGGTGATGTCGGGAGAGGTTTGCTTGTGAAGCTTGACTGACAAGAAACAATTGTTTATTAGACCCCATTCAATTCAGATTCTGAGCACCTAACTGCAGGCGTGCTGTAAGGGGTAGGGTGAGGCCAGTGACGGCTCCCAGGCTGACCTTGCACTTGAGATGCCTCTGCTTCATCCCAGCCAGAAGCTAGTACAGATTCTGCACGGAGAGAGCAGGAGGTACCCATGGATGGGTTAAAACTGGCATTAGAAAGGCACAGGGCACGTTGTGGCTCCGTCATTCTACAGGCTTTCAGGCACTAACACCAGGGTTTGTATGGTGGCCCTTTCACCCAGTTCACCTCCTGTTTCTTTTGCTTTAAATGACCTTGTGCACCTTGTTAATTTGGGAAACGCTACTACTTACCCTTCCTCTCAGCTTTGCCTTCCAGAATCCATTGACATTTGTACTTTAAAGAAGAATGGCAGTTAACACGAATGGATCTCTAATGTCTAGGGCTGGAAGGAAGCGTGTGAGCAGGGAGCTATGCTTTAACCCTTACAGGGGAGCCACGTGGGGAAGCCTGGGCACACAGGCTACAAAGTAACCAGATAGCCCCGTGGAACTTGCTTCACAAATTCGCAGAAATACCTCCAACTTCCCAGGGAGACGAATTATTGTTGTATGTTTTTAATAACTATTATCATGGTGTGAGAATGTTACCTGCAGCATTGTTCATAGTGGCAGAAAATAGGGAATGAACACAATGTCCATGAAAGTGGATGACTAAGATTCCCGGGTGTGTTCCTACCAAAGTAACTAGATAGAAGGCAACCCTGTATAATCTGACTCGGACATGTGTTGAAGATATATTTTTGAATGAGAAATAGAAGAAAAAAAAAACATATCTCGTAGGAAATCACATATAAAAATAACCTCCCCAATTAACTTTATATATTTTTCTGGCATAATTATTTACTGGCAGGTGAAGAGTGTTTGATAGCATGCACGCCAACCAGATCATAGCTGTGTGGGATGGGGCAGAGTTGGGGGGGATGATCTAAATCAGCAGTTCTCAACCTGTGGGTCGCGACCCCGGCGGGGGTCGAACGACCAAAACACAGGGGTCACCTAAATATGTATCGGAAAATACATATTAATTATACAATACATTTTTAAATAAAATATGTATTTCCGATGGCTTTAGGTGACCCCTGTGTTTTGGTCGTTGGACCCCCGCTGGGGTCGCGACCCACAGGTTGAGAACCGCTGATCTAAATGGACTTTTTAAACGCAGAAAATCTATGTATACATTCCTTTCGTAAGCAAATATTTTTTTTTGTATTTTTCTGAAGTTGGAAATGGGGAGGCAGTCAGACAGACTCCCGCATGTGCCCAACCAGGACCCACCCAGCATGCCCACCAGGGGGCGATGCTCCACCCATCTGGGGCGTTGCTCTGTTGTGACCAGGGCCATTCTAATGCCTGAGGCAGAGGCCATGGAGCCATCCTCAGCACCTGGTCCAACTTTGCTCCAATGGAGCCTCGGCTGCGGGAGGGGAAGAGGAAGAGAGGAAGGAGAAGAGGAGGAGTGGAGAAGCAGATGGGCGCTTCTCTTGTGTGCCCTGGCCGGGAATCAAACCCGGGACTCCTGCACGCCAGGCCAACGCTCTACCACTGAGCCAACCAGCCAGGGCCAGCAAATATTTTTTAAGTGAAAAAGGCATAATGGCAGCACCACAGTCGCTGTAACATTAAAGACTGAACAGGTGTTCATGTGCCCGGGAATCAGCACAGACCCTAGTGACAGCCAGGGCGAGGGGCAGGAGTGACATTAAACAAGGCAGAGAGTTCTTTTCCAGTTTCATCTACATTTCACCTCTTACCAACCAGCTCATGAAGTGGCTACAGACACTACCAGTGGGAATTTAATGGTAGGAGGCCTTTTCCGAAGATCATTTCAGACCCCTGTCCCAACTGAGGGTCTTCTTGTTCCTAATGCAAAATGCAGTGTGTTTAGCCAACACAGTGACCAGTGAAGTTACTACTGTCACCCTCACCCTGCACACTTTAGCCCATCAGTCCTATGTGGGTGGTCACTGCCCCACCTATGAGCACCTTACTGTTAAGGGCAGGGTGCTTATCACACCTGCTGATGGCTGGTATTTATCCCGCGCTTTCTTTGCACAAGCTGGCTCACTGATGCTGATGCTTTTTAACAGAAAACGTGCATGGACTAGATGAAGTCAGCAGATGATAACGTACAAATCCTTCAGGGTCAGACGCAACCGTGTGAAACCCACCGCCATGAACAACACCCTGGGAGTGTAGGTCCAGCCCTGGAATCAGTGCTTGTGATTCTGTGATTAATAAACATAACTGCCTTGACAAAACATTTATATATCCGAACACTGATCATTGTTTGTTTTTTTTTTTTCTTTCATTTTTCTGAAGCTGGAAACAGGGAGAGACAGTCAGACAGACTCCCGCATGCGCCCGACCAGGATCCACCCGGCACGCCCACCAGGGGCGACGCTCTGCCCACCAGGGGGCGATGCTCTGCCCATCCTGGGCGTCGCCATGTTGCGACCAGAGCCACTCTAGCGCCTGGGGCAGAGGCCACAGAGCCATCCCCAGCGCCCAGGCCATCCTTGCTCCAATGGAGCCTTGGCTGCAGGAGGGGAAGAGAGAGACAGAGAGGGAAAGCGCGGCGGAGGGGTGGAGAAGCAAACGGGCGCTTCTCCTGTGTGCCCTGGCCGGGAATCAAACCCGGGTCCTCCGCACGCTAGGCCGACGCTCTACCGCTGAGCCAACTGGCCAGGGCCTGAACACTGATCATTGAATCACATTTTAATTTTTTAAATTTCTTTGTTGATTTGATTGGGATGATATTGGTTAATAGGATTATATAGGCTTCTGGTGCACTATTCTATAATGCATCGTCTGTATATTGCATTGTGTGCTCACCGCCCTGAGTCATGCCTCCCTCTGGCACCATCCACAGCTCCTTTCTCCTCTTCTCCCTTCCCCATCCCCCTTCCCTCTTGTAATCCCCACACTGTTGTCTGTGTCTCTAAGCTTTTCTTTTCTTTGCTGGGAGACTGGGTAAGAAAGGTGAATCACATTTTACAATGTAATTTGAATTTTATAGGGAACAAGTGAAAGATCCCATTGAATAGAATACTGTAATTTAAGCACCTTTTGACGTTTTATTTTATATAAGTCAGGATTTCACATACTGAATTTGCCTAAGGACTGGTGAAACCTATTTAGAGGCAGCTTAAAAATGTTTGCTTGTGTGTATGTGTATGTATATAGGTGTATATATTCATTCTGCCTCTTCTAGCGATTTAAGTAGCATCTGGAACCATTTAGACCCCTCTGTATCTTAGCCTCTTTTCATCAATACAAAAGAGAGAGTAATGTAATTTCCTTGACTGTTTGTGGTAGTGAAAAAGAATCAATTCTGGAATTAGCTTTAGAGGTTTCAGATGCCCTTCACAAAGTCTAAACATGCTGGCGCATGCAGGCAATAGCAGGTGAAGCTGTTTTGTTATAATTTCATTATAACATTAGGTTTACCTAGCCCACCAGTCCTTTCAACTTTTTCCCACGGTATTAGATGCTGAAGACCTCACTGACCCATTGCTGTAAAAAAAATCTTATTTTACAGCACAATCCTCAGATTTTATGTTATGGATCAAGAAAATCACAACTTATTTCTTTGTTCAAAGGTTCTAGGAATCTATAAGATCAAGAACATTATATTTGAGGTACATGCCTGTGTTTTTTTCCTTCCTTTTGAAGAGTAGTGTATATTATCTTGGTAATCTTTTTTTAATTGGAAAAAAAACTTAAAATTTTCAAATACAGGGAAGTGCATAAATGAAAACCTGGAAGTCGTCACCCCTGGACTGCAGTCGGCATGAGAAATGAGGACAGAGACTGTCAGGTAGAACTGGCCTGGTGGCAAGATGCCTTTACCTCCTCCCTCCTCCTTCCTCCCTCCTCCCTCCTCCCTCCTCCCTCCTCCCTCCTCCCTCCTCCCTTCTTTCTATTCTTTCTCTTCCCTCTGTTTTTAACATTTTAATGTCGAATTTTAAAACATACACAAATGAGAAAATATGACAATAAACCCTCATGCCTCTATTAACACCTTCAAATATTACTGATACATTTTCTTTTTTTTTTTAACATTTTAAAGAAAATCACACATTACATATCTCTAAAAGATAAGGTTTCCGTTTTCTTTGGTCTAATCAAAATACAACTATCATACCTAAATACATGAATATATTTTGTTAATATAAAATCATAAATACAGTATACTTAGATTTAAATGTAATCTAATATCATCTGTGATGGTTAATTTCATTTGTCAATGTGACTAGGCATGGGGTGCCCAGATATTTGGTCAAACGCTATTCTGGGTATTTCTGTGAGGGCGGTTTTAGGTGAGATTAACATTTAAATCAAGAGCCTGAGAAAAGCAGATTGCTCTACACCAGGGGTCTCAAACTCGCGGCCCGCCGAACAATTTTGTGCGGCCTGCAGACTAATCCACGAAGTTCAAAATATTTTGGATAAAATTAAGTAAGCCTAGGGGTCTACTTGTATTTTTCATTTCTCTAGCATCCTAGCTAGATATTAGCTTAGTTAATAGCAGTTATGATATGAACTACAGTTTCTGGTCGTTTTGTGACACTGAGTAAACTGCATGTACGATTGTGCTTGTTGTACTGATTTTTTTTTTGTTTTCAACTGCAGTGAGAAAAGTGTTGCGTAACAGTTGCCTTTTGTAGATCTAGTGCGGCCCGCCGAATGGCTGTGATCTTGCTCTGTGGCCCACATGCTGAGTTGAGTTTGAGACCCCTGCTCTACACAAAGTGGGTGGGCCTCTTCCAATCTGCTGAGGGTCTGAGTAGAACAAAAGAACTGATGCCTCCTCCCCTGGGGAAGAGAGAATGCTTCCTCTCCGATGGCCTTCACCATGAACATTGGCTTTGTTCCTGCTTCACCCTCAGGTGGAAGCCTCAGCTCCGCCTGGGTTTTGATCCTGTTCCCTTCAGAGAGGAACTACGTGGTCAGCTCGCCTGGTTATCTCACCTTCCAGCTAGGACTAGAGACACCCTCAGCCTCCTGGGTCTCTAGCTTGTCACTCATCCTGCAAATCTTGGATTTGGACTTGTCCACCTTCATCATTATGTGATTCCATTTCTCAGAAAATGTAAATTATCTGTCTGTCTATCTATCTATCTATCTATCTATCTGACATAAAAACATTATCTCTGGAAAACCCTAATTCATCACCTAATCAACAGTCTATGTTCAATTTCCCCAATGACTAATTTTTTTTTTTTTTTTTACATATTGAACTAGAACCTAAATAATTCGCAAGAACTATTTTTTTAAGTCTATAAACATCAGCTACACTTATCGAAACGTCACGGAATGTTTTCCCTTTTATGATATTTCTTAAGTAATACTGGGTAAACTCCACAACACAGAACATTAAACCCAGAACTTTAGAATCAGATTCCGGATTCGGAAGATCAGAACGCATGCCCTACATGTGTCAAGACTGGACCCAGAGAATGAAGCACATTCCTCCTAACCCTAGCATATGCCCCAAAAAGTCTGTGAGTTTCTTTTCTGACTCTACGTTCCACATCTACAACACAGGAAATGCAGCTATGAAATATTTATCTGGCTTTCTTCACAGGCACGCAGCGGGGGTAACAGGCAGCCTCAAGTAAAGAGTTCTGAAATAAAGCATCAAATAGCAAAGCAATTTACATATTACCATCATCATCTTCGTACCCGTTTTCTGTCTTTATTTACAACCGGGGATTAATTCTCAGATGAAGTTTTCACTATTAATGCAAATCTGTGCTTTGCTGTTAAAACGAACAAAAGCAAATACTTTGTGCTATAATGAAACAGGTCCTGACTTTGAGTGGACGTAATCCTGGTGATCTCTAGAACAGCATGCTGAAGAACAGCACAAGCGACCCCTGAAGGTCACCGCTTCCGACACTCACCCGGTACTATTGAGGTAGCTCTGTCCCAGGCTGCAGTCTTTTGACAGAGAAGATGGATTGAACCAAAATGCTGGCAGGCACTGACCGTTGCTGTGGCGCTCATAGCCATAGTCACTGTTGGGGAGAGAGAGAGCTGAGAGAAACCTTTCAGTAGGGGGCAAAATTTGAGAACAATTTCGTGTTATTGCACAGCCAACTTCAGCTCTAATCAATTCGTCTATAAAAGAGGTATTCACTGAATCAATACCTTTACAAAATTTCAATACCCCCCCACCCCAAAGACTATCTATCAATTACTCATAAAAACAGCCTACATAGAGCCCGTTTTCAGAAATGATGACTTGGAGGCAATGGGGGTCCCTGTGTAGGGACGAAAGCTCAATGCCCAACCATTCCACGTAAACACCTTAACTGAGAGAGTAGAGTCCGTTCTCAGTAGGGGATGCACACCCCTGACCGCAGGGGCCCGAGAAAGCTGTAATTAGCAAACAGGCAGTGGGCAGCTCCACCCTCACTGGAAAAGTTCAGCGACAAGTTTAACTCAGCAACATGTGGCCGGGTCCCCATTAGTGCTGCTGTCTTTGGGGTGCTCTTCCAAGACATCTGGACCGGCCAGGTAGAGCCGAGCCGGGTCTGTCTGTGCGCACGCCATATGCATCCAAGTCATAGCAGGAAAAGAGATGTCCTTCAGGACTGTTGTGAGCTTTCCCGCCAAGGAAAGGTTTTGTCCTAGTCAGTTAGCGCTGCCCGCTGGGACTAAGGGCTTGACGTCCTCTCTCTAGTTTGCAAACAGTGGGAGCCTTTCCTCCCCGCCTCCTCTCATTCTGGCCTCCAGAGGCCCCGAATAGCCTGATATTTGTGACCTCTGGCAGATAAACCCGGACCTGGAGGATGACAGCTCCGCAGGCCCAGCCCAGCCCAGCCACAGGCAGTGATCAGCAAGCATTAGCACCGGCAACCCCTGTGCGGTGCGCGATGGAGGGGGATGCTGGCGCACAGGGTCGGGAAGCGAGAAATCGGCTCAGCTAAGGGGCCTGTCCCCAGGCAGCGGGCACTTAAAATTCTGCACATACCAGCTGGATTAGGGGCCTTTTCAACACAGCACGGGCAGGAGGACTTCAGCGGGGATGCCGCTAGGACACCTGGTGCTCGTTTGAGAGTGTTACTCTACAGATGCTGGAGAATGACAGGCAGAGTCCCCTAGGGGGTTGACCAGGGGAGAGCTGAGGCAGAGGGCGCCGTCAGGAACAACTACCTTTCATGATGCAATGGTCAAGTGGAATCAGTGAGGCTCTAGCTACTCCTAGAAACTCAAAAAGGTCATGGTGAGCCTTCCAAAATATTTTCCAAGACAATGCAGCGGCAAAACCCCCTTTAGACAGAAAATCATCCAATGGCCTCATTCACTTTCATTTCTCAGTTCTCAGAATACATGTTACTTGTTGGTAAGAGCGGCAGATTCGAATCTCAAATGAATACTGGAATCGAGCCACACCTGAGGGGTCGGAGAGGCGGAGGGAAGGGAGAAAGCACACGGCTGTCCTTCCCCTGTGTCCCCTTCACTCTAACATGGAAAAACAAAAACAACAATGGCAATGACAACAGAAGTCTAGCTGATTTTGGAACCTCAGAGGGAAGTTTCCCAAAGGAAGAAATAGTGGCAGGCAAGATCAGGGAATTGGAACATCTCAACTTCCTTTTCCCCTCTGGTTTTCTGGGATTGGATAGATTTGCTCTTTGCACAAGAATGACTGTTTGGGAAGGCTACAGTTAATTCGCAAAGAGAAAACAGAGATTTCCTTCCAAATCCTCCTTGAATACAATGGATGGAGGAGTAGTATTCCGGCATCAGAAAGAGGGATATGATGAATGAGTTAAAAATCCCAGGATTTCCCCTGTAAATGTATTTCAGGGTGAAAATCTGGAAAGGTAAGATAGGAATACAGTATTTTTGTCATTGTAATAATGTTGCACTGACTAAAATGTAAGTCATGGTTGGGGAGGTCCCTATAGAATTCCTTGTGAGCTCCAATGTGATTAGCTCTGCTGCCCTCTGGCTGAGCCTAGAGATAGGGCCCTGGCTCTTGATTTATCTATCTACTAACAAGAGGGGCACAGCCTTGGGTTATCAGTCTGAGCACTGGTGGCCAATTTTGCCAGCACGAAATAAATTGCTACAGGAATGACTTTGGTTCCCATGCAGGTCAAGTTTCAATCATTTAAAATTGACCTACATATTTAGCAATTGCATACTCTTAACTAAAAAATATAAAGAAATATTATAAAACAATAAGAGGAGAAAACGAGAAGCTGAAAATGAAGTGGATATGATCAAAGAGTTCCCATCTGCTCATCCTCAATAATTTTTCAACCTCATCTAATGCTAATCATGAATCCAGACCAAAGCAAAGTCATCCCTGGCCCCACAAGTTAGCTGTCTGCTTACCAAATGCTCCAGAAAACTCCAGGCACTGAGTTTATCTGACATCTAAACATCTCAGTACTTTTCCAGTTTAAACTAGCCTGCCCCCAGTAAAGGGAGCTAGCTGTCTTCTTTAGTCCTGGGACCACAGAGCCGTAGACCGGCAATGCCACAGAATACCTGCTTGCATCAAATTCAGAAATGCCCTCCATGGCTCACATAAGCAATTAGCCAACTAACCACTGATTGAAAGCTTTCAGGAATAGAAAAGTTATTGCCTCATAAGGTCACTATTCCACTCCCAGGAACCCTGGATTCTAGGAAGTTTAATCTTGAGCACAAATATGTTTAGTCTCTGAGAAGTCCACGTATTGCTTTTATTGCTGTCATCTAAAGAATCTCAGGATGGATCTGGTCTCCCAATTGGTGTAAGATCACAAAGATGAAGACAATCACCAGCCATCTTCTGAATCCTCTTTCAGTCTAAAGAAACTCCTGGTTTTTCCATATGCACAACGTACACATACACCATGATGTCTCTAAAGGTAATTTCATCGGTACAGGAGGCCTGTCACCCCGCCCTATGCATGTCACTATTATTTCAGATCGAAGCTTGCATGGCGGCCCCTGTGGATCTGAAACAGTGATGGACTCCATGGGATAATGGCACAAGCTCACCAGTCAAAATCAGCCTCCGTGCAGACGCAGGGTTCGGATTCCATAGCTCCGGCATATTTTCCTTGCATGCATTTCCGCTCTGATTTTCGCTTCTTGTATATCCTCTTTGCTCCCATGATGCATGCTTCCCCCTGCAGGGAGACAAGGATCTCACACACTGGAGCACCACACTCTGACCTCCCTGCTCCCCATCCGACAGTTCAGAAGGTATTCTCCAACCTTAGTGCAACCTGGACCGAGGGCTCTTGCTCTGGGCTAATGGCTTTTTCTTGGCAGTGTCTACAGCTCTGGTCTAGAAAGTGACTAATAAAGGCAGCCTATAGGAGCACTTAACTCCTCACATATTCCTTAAGGCTTGTCTTGGCGAGCTGTCAGGTGCCAGGTTGTGAAAGACCTGGGATCTCTAAGACTCAGCCCTGTAACAAACGTACTGTCAACAAACCTATGAAAATAAAGTCAATTCTCCTATAAGAAAAGATTTACACAGCTGGTCATTTATGGGCACATGAAAGAAGAGCATTGCTAAGAAATATAAAGATCAAGTTTGCCCCAATTTAGGATGCTGCCGCCCACATGACTTTATACCCTAATTTTATATCCATCTATCAGACAAGCAAGAGAACTAGATTCAATGTTTCTCTATAAAATAAAGCTCTGAGCATCAATAGTGCTTCTACCTCCCAAAGTGGGGGACATCAGCCATGTAAATGAGTGATCATTTTATTCTGGAGTCTGAATATTGTGGGTTCTGATATGGCCTGCACAGTCAAATAGAGCTCTCTTTGTATGTCTGAAGGACCAGAGCAGAGTTGTGTCTAAGCTATTGGAAACCTGTCTTTCTTGTGCAGACTCACTTTAACCGGCTCTATGCCACATCTACATTTAATCTATCACTTAGTCTAGGTTTGGGGTAAATGATACGTCGTTGCTAAATACAGTGGAGGCCTTGTAGGAACGTCTCTGCCATGTCATTGGAGCGAGCTGCAGGAGGACTTCTGGCTTGGGACATCCAAGGAGGTAGCCTTTCAGACAAGCATTTTGATCTGAGCTGAGCAGCTGAGGGGCCCGGGTGGAAACAAGTTTTTCATGAATAATTCTGCATTCTTGTACCATTGAGTACCTTGGCAGAAGCGAGAAGCACTACCTAATCTGAGGGAGTCCCAGCAGCGTGGTGGAGGGACACTGCTGGCTCTGCTCAAGGAGCCTAACTTCATTATTCTATGTCTCCACTTGCACTGCTAGATAAAACGGAAGATCCTAGGCTCATCCTTGCCTCCACCGTGCACCCACAGGACATGCGCAGATAAATGATGTTTAGATCCCGTGCTGAGTTGGTATTTCATTTTGAGTGGTTAAGTCTAAGCCAAGCACATTTGAATTTTATCTCATTATATCCCAGTACAATAACAACAGAAATTACTTCACAATAAGCTATAAAATGTAGAGTCTGTTCACTGGTTCAGAACACAAAACATGTAAGACAGCCCTAGATGAGCGTTTGGACTCAGAGAACCCCGATTCCTACACTTGAATGATGAGCTGCCCTCAAACAGACCCCAGGCCTCCTGCTCAGCACCTGACCTCTGCCCCCTTCCTCCTACCTGGCTGTGCAGCTGCCAAGGCCGGTAGTCCTCCTCCGCACACCGTCTGTCGAAAATAGACTTGTAGTCCACTTTGACCAGCTGCCATTCGGAGCGGTGGCTGAAGTGTCCAAACACTCTACAGAGTTCATAATGATAAAGATAATCGCAATAACAACAAGGCCAACGGTTGTAACAACAGAAAGCATTTGCTGAGTGCTTACTCTGAGCTGAGTGTAATGCTGACATAAAACACGTGGTGCTGATCATATCATTTAATCTTCAAGACACATTTTTGAAGAGGGTTGCTGTTATTGGACCCATTTCCCATAAGGGTAACTTGAGGCTCAAAGAGACTGGTTAAGTTGCAAAAACCAATGTCAAATCACTAAAGAACTGGTAGAATCAGAACTTATATTCTGCACTACCGAATGGTTAACAAAAAAATGAATCAATCAATACCAATCCATAATAAAGAAAACAATCACATGGGCTGCATTGTACATGGTTCAAGATTATACTTCCATGTTGACTTGCTAAATGTCCATGGTTTCCATGGTTTCCATGCTATTTTACCTTCTCACCTGTTGCTAGGGAGAGTGCTCAGCAGGGCCCAGCGGTTATAACCATTTCCTACCCTGTGCATTCTACTGTCCTTACAGTAAAAGACTCAGAGTTAATGATGTGCTTGAATCTCTAATCGCAGATAAGGATAAAAGCCACAGAGTGGCATTTCCAGTCAGCTTCTTATCTATGTTTTATAAATAATAAAAATTACATGAAGACAAATTATGGAAGAAATTGCTAAACTATGTTTACCATGACTCCAAGTGTAGCTATTAGGCATATTGAACATTTGTTCATCTTTTCTATCATTAAAAAAAAAAAAAAGGAGGAGGAGGGCAGAAAAATTTAGAAAATATACCAACTGCTCACTTTGATTTTAACGTTTCGGCTGATGGCAGGATCAACTCCTTTCAAACCTTCCCTCTGCTTTCCATGTCCGGTTTTCTCGGGGAAGGGTAAAGCAGTTTCATATTTCCAGTTCAAAGCTGATGTTTTGAACCCCACAGGCAGGCAAGTCATTAATCAAGTCTTTCACAAATTAATGATCATCTCCTTCCAGACAAGAATGAGCGCAAATGCAATTTCACAAGAACAGATTGTTCTCAGGGTTTCCCTAATATGCCTCACAATTGAGTTAGGTAAAGAGCCAGGGGGGAAAAAAAGCTGGTGCGGGTTTGGCTCAAATGATGTTCTGCCTTAAAGTGAAACCGTTCCTGTGTGCCTGTGATGTTCTCTATAGTGAGGTTTATTAAAGTTTTAAAGGGATCACTTTATTTGCTATTGAAATCATCTCCTCTAACTTCCCTCAGCCCACTCAGTAGGGGAAGAAGCGAGCTAGTCTGCCACCAGCCTGCAGTGTGGGTCCCGGTCGTAGCAAGGAGAAGGAAAGTCAAGGAAATGGCCGCCCGTATGTTTCTTTCCTCCCTGCTGGGGAATCCTGAAAACAGATGTACTGGTTTCGCTGGCAACTCCAAACCTGGCAGTACCAAAGTGAACAAACCTAGCTAATAACCCTGCATCTGGATAAATATGATGATGAAAAGACAGCATCATTTTCCACTTACGTCATGATTAGAGTCTCTTCCCCAGGTTCACCCAGGACCCCGTCCACAAAAAGTGGAATCGACGTGAAACTGTATTTGCTCCAGGATCTCCCTTCATCAAAACTCAACCTGACAGCAAAAATGAAACGAAACAGAACAAACAAAAGCAGTCATCAGATCTAAGAAGATCCTTGCAAAGGAAAAATACTATCAACCGGGAGAAATGACATATTAAAAGGACCTACGGCACTGTCAAAGAGAGCCCTGAATAAAATCAATGTTCTTAATTACATCAGGAGGTAGAAATACAGTTAAGCCAAGCGATTCAGGACCCAGATGTGTTATAACATTAACAAGGGGAGAGCTGCACGAACGGGAATAATAATGAGTCTTTGATAGAATTTGTTTTTAAATTGGGGTGTTTTATTAGATCTTAGATCTCAATGTGACTCTCTCCAAAACCTCACTGCACTCTGGTGGCAAGTTACAGGCAGTTCTGAAGAGCAAGGGCCTTAGGGGACCTACTCAGAGGAACTTGAGAAAGCCACCTCAAAGTGACCCCCTCTTACAGTGCTATAAATCCTGGCTGACTCTGGAGAGGATGAGCAGGTACAGGAGGGCAGAGTCTGGGGGGCACGTGGAGAGGAGTCTGTGCCTCTGGGCCCCCACATAATGTTCCCTCTGCTCTGCTCTTCCCTAGGGGTGCCCTCCCCCAGGCTGCGACTCTGCTTCTCTTATTCTGCAGCCTTCCCGTACGTAGGTCCCCAAAGTAGCTAACAGAGGGGGGGAAATCAGGTTTCAACTTTGAACAAGCTTGCACGTGAAGAGATTCACTTTCAAGAACACACATGAAGGAGTCTATTGGGAACCTCTCTGAAAGATGTGTGTCCATCTGTGAGTGACCCACAGGGAGAGCTGCAGAACATCACCTCCAAACAAGAAATTAAGGAAGACTGGTGAGGGACAGAAGTGTTGTGGTCTCTGTGCAGAACACATATAAATTCCAGGAGACGTTATTTGGGAAAAGTGACTGTAAGAAGTTAAGAGACTCAGAGATTGTTTCTGACACACCATTCTACCCATGACTGTGCTGATCAAACAAGGGAGGGTATTGTCACATTTAAAAAACATAATGCAATTCCTCTTTCAGGGGCAGAGTTCATTTTCTCTCTCTCTCTCTCTCTCTCTCTCTCTCTCTCTCTCTCTCTCTCCTCCCCCCCTTTTCTCCTCTCTCCTTTTCTCCTCCTCTTGTGAAATTACAGGCAACGACCTTATTTTAATAAAGCAAAGGTATATACATTATGTTTTACTAGACCTTGACATTTGACAACCAACAAGGTCACAATCTGATGTCCTGACTCCTAGACTTAGCCGTGAGGAACCACTGGGTGCACGATTCACGGACAATATGTGCCTTTACCAGAGATGTCGGATTGGGAGAGACGTGTGCTTCATAGCAACCAGGACTCCACCTTGATCCAGATACAGAACGCTGTGCTCTTCTTCAAAGATCTAGAGAAAGAATTCACATCCTCATGGACACACGCCCACACCCACATGTACCCGGAGTTCAGAGAATTAGTCTTCGTATGAGGAGAACAAAACCCCTCCCATGACGGAACAAGGTTTTGCCAAATCTTTGCAAAGACATGGTTATAAACAACACTTCACAAGGTGGGCTATAGGTACCCCTGGAGTTTATATAAAATTACTTTAGGGGCAACAAAGAACAAATTTAAAGAATGAACAGTTGTGCATTTATGTTTATAGTCCTGTCTTCTTGTGGTACATTCTACTGATTCCTATTTATGACGATATCAGAATATTAGACAACTGTCATATTGGGTGACATTTTTAGACAGAAGAAACCTTAGAGATACTTTGCTATCACATTCTTATGTTTATGAAAGAGATCACTAAGGTTTAGAAAGATGCAGGGATTAGCTTAAGACCATGATGGCAAACCTTTTTATAAAAACCACCCACTTTTGCAGTGCTGGTCAACCTGGTCCCTTCTGCCCACTACTGGGCATTCCAGCTTTCATGGTGGGCAGTAGTGGAGCAACCAAACGGTGGTGCGATTGGCCCACCGTGAAAGCTGGACCACCCAGTAGTGGGTGGGAGGGACCAGGTTGACCAGCACTGCAAAAGTGGGCGGTTTTTATAAAAAGGTTCGCCATCAGGGGCCTAAGACCATGTATGTAGTGACTGGTGGGTCTGGGGCTGGTAGTATTAGTGACCTTTCCAGATACAGTTATTTCAAAATTTCCAAGTATTCTAGAAAAAAAAAAGGTGTCCTTGTTCAGTTAATAGATTCTCTGCCAAGTCATAAAGCAGCTCTAATCAAAATGGAATCATCATCTTTGGGTACATGTGTCACTGGCTCTTTCTCTGAATTTGAAGAAACCAACGTGAAATCAAATGGAAACAGGATGAGACCAACCTTAAGGTTGTCTCTATAGAAGGGGCGCACTATTTCCTCACAGTCACGCTGTTAGCATAGCCTTGTCTGTGGTCATGCTAGAGACTCAGTTTTTCTTCCTCTTTATGTACTTCTTATACCCCAGATATATCCTACATCAGGACTACAGAAGTAGAGACTTCTTTTGCTTTGTTTAAGGTGTTGGAAGGAAAAAAAAATTGAGATCCTGGCTCTCTGTTCACCAGAGAAAGCTTGATAGTCCATTTCCCTAAATACCTTTAAGATTAAATAGCCTTTCAGTTTTTTAGGCAAATTTTTTCCTTGCCCTGCCCTTCTCAAAACATGTGAATCACACTGAGGACTTAGGAGGAGTCTGGATTTAGGAAATGGCCATTGGACCACCGCCTGGAGATCTTGGTCTAAAATGTAAAACCTGTGTTCTCATTGCTGTGTGATTGCCTGTGCATTAAATTTTAATTCACGGTGATAGTTATTGTATGGTAATTAAATGTCAGTGGGTTATTGAAACATATTTATTGAAGGTTAACAACCATGCATTAGGCACATACCTTGTTATGATTGTAAACCTCATTAAATGTCTATTTTATAAGCTATGAGTATCTGATTGTCATTCAGAAGAAAGAGAAGAAGCATTTAAGCTAAACACATTGGTTTAAAGTGATTCCATTTCTCCTTCCTTAGCATATGCACTGTGATGGTTATTACTCTGTCTTTTGCACATGAGATTTAAACATCTCAGAAATCCACCTGGGTAATGGCTGTTTCTATAGCACTTCATTGCTCTCTATTCGGAATTTAAGGCAAAGAAAATGTATAGAGATAATTCAGCATTAGAGATATTATCTACCCTCCAAGCGTCACACATTCCCTGTAGGATAAACTCTTGGGGATTCTGGTTTTCTTTTATGGGAAAAATTCAGTCAGATCTAATTTGGTTTCATTGTCATTCATAAACTTTTTTACATATAGGCTCTGAATATGGGTCATTTTTATTGTATGGCAAAAAAAAAATCAAGTTGCAAAAAGATACTCTAATAACCTCAAAGACTTAAGACTAAATAAAAACACTGGCAAGCTTTAAGATTCATAAGTAGTTGAATACATTATTATGTGTAGCTGAATAAGTTCCCAGAATTGAATCATGTTGGGCTATTCTAATGTCACTCACACTTCAGCGTCTTGACCCAGAATACTTCCTTACCTGCCTCCAGGTGTTCCCTGCATCTGAGGAGACAAACATGCTGATGTCGTTGTCTGACAATTCAGAGCCTATGTTCCCTAGAAAGAGCACATCACCATCAGTGAAAGGAATCGCTGCACGAGCCAGCCGTGAGTTTTATTGGCAGTCTGCATTGCCTGAGACGGATTTAAATTGCAAACATATTGGAACAAGGTTTTTCAGCATACTTGCTTCAGGGTCACTGGTTTCAGTGCCATTCAGAAAAATATTGTGAGCTTGTTTATTAAGTTCCGAACAGAGATATCTTGCCTCTTATACACAATCGACAACAGCAGGCAAGCCAGGAGAGCTGCTTACCTGAAGCCACTATGATGCTGGGAGCTGTGTCTCGGCTGGCAATGATCCCTGATGTGTAGGGATTCTCAGAGACCTTAAGGTGAAGGTGCAGTGAGCAATAAGGCTAAGGAGAGGAGAAATGAGTGTCATGAAAGCATACAATCTAAGTTGTTATTTCCATTTCATGCTCAGAGCATCCTTCCAATCACCCAACTATCCCATCTCTCCAACCATTCAGGTACTCTTTCATTCGCCCATATTTCATTCCATAAATATCTGGTGTCCACTAAGTATAAGACAGCTGCCAAGCTAGTGAAGGAGGACACCTTTATTTTAAGTCTAACTGACTGCCTTAATGGTCATTTGGCAAACATTTTAGCACTTTATCTACAAAAGACTAGATGTAGCTTATAAAAGAGTAACATTGATTCCGATTTGCTATTGACTCCCCTGGAGTGCATCATCTAATACCTTTTGATTAACATCCAGAGAAAATATTTTAACAGTCATAAGATCAGTATGGGCAACTAAGAGATTTTAGAGGGTGACAAGATGACGTCCAGCTTTTGATCAGAGAAGGCTTCAAGGAGGAAACGGTGCCTTAGGCAAAGATGAGTAGGTTATGGACTTCGGTGAGATGTTCCGGAGGATAAAGGGCATTTTAGGACTGAGGAACATCAATTCATAAAGAAAAAAGGCAGAAGAGTTGAGTTAAAATACAGTAGTAGTTAGTAGGGCTGAGGAGGAGAAATGGGATATGAAGTCAGGAAAGAAGGTTTGGTGAAGTTAGGAGAGCTTCGAAGAAGTCACCTGGCATCTCTTAGCCACTCTCCATTGGAGCCTGTGGTCTCAGTTGTACAGAAGAAGCTGTATGATATGTGAAACTGTCCTAACATCCAACAGACAACTGATAGTGTCTGTGTCAAGGTATTATCTGAATCAATATTATCCAACAGAAAAGCCATACTTGTAGGCAAAATATACTAGTAGCAATTTCAAGGAAAATGTAAGGGACTTGTTTATTTGTGTGTGAAAATGTTGATCAAATTTTCTGATTAACACACATATCAATAGTTTTCCAAAACATGGTAATAAATCTTATATGGGTTTCATTTAAAATAGTTCTTGTACTGAGTGTCTGAACCCACATTTCTTTTTATTGCTCAGAAAGATTACTTTCTAATCTTATTGACCTGAGTTTTTGGAATCACCAGTGTATCTCTGTTATTACGTTTATTCTTCTCTCTGAGTCTCAACCAGCAGACACTCAAGAGAACTAGAGAGGCAGCGATTACATTTATGTGAGAGAGAGTAAAATGACAAATGAAAAACGAAACTCAGGAACAAAAACAGCCATTCCCCCCAAAATACTGGGGAAACAAAACAGTAGGTCATAATAGAGTCTTTTGCTCACTTTCAAGGGAGGAAGTAAACACTCAAGAACTAACAATTGTAATATATTCCCAGTTTTACATAAGTAAAATTTCAATATAAAGCTTTCCCCCCCCAAAAGGAGTTTTTCCTTTATAATGTTCCAAAAGAGTAAAGAAGACCACCCTGGATAAAGAGGAACAGTCAGACTCAAATACTTGGCTTCCTTTCATCCAAGAGGAAGACTAGAGTGGGTATCACTCTGGTGCAGAGGCCCCAGACAGCAATGTACAGCTCTCAGATGCTGGGACAGCATCATAGAGCAGAGGTGTCCAGCCCTCTTCCCATGGACATTTTCCTGACAGCTGCAGCCCAGAAAGATCTCCCTTTCCCTGACCTACAGCTGCTTGGTTTTTTTTTGTTTTTTTTTTTTTCATTTTTCTGAAGCTGGAAACAGGGAGAGACAGTCAGACAGACTCCCGCATGCGCCCGACCGGGATCCACCCGGCACGCCCACCAGGGGCGACACTCTGCCCACCAGGGGGCGATGCTCTGCCCATCCTGGGCATCGCCATGTTGCGACCAGAGCCACTCTAGCTCCTGGGGCAGAGGCCACAGAGCCATCCCCAGCGCCCGGGCCATCTTTGCTCCAATGGAGCCTTGGCTGCGGGAGGGGAAGAGAGAGACAGAGAGGGAAAGCGCGGCGGAGGGGTGGAGAAGCAAATGGGCGCTTCTCCTGTGTGCCCTGGCCGGGAATCGAACCCGGGTCCTCCGCACGCTAGGCCTGTTTTATCACACATAATCATGTACTGTCTATGTGTGGTACGACTGGTTTTATTCCCCCTAAGAGACATGCTCTCCACATAAAGAGAAAACAACGACTACTTTGCATCTTCTGTGGAACCTAGCCTAGAATCACAAAAATACTGTCAATGAAAGTTTGAAATAAAAAGTAATGCTTTTATGTTAGGAAATGAAAGACATGACTACTTTACTCAGAACAATGCCAGACGTACATGGGCTTACTTGTAAATCACATGATCAGAGTAATGTGAGCATCTCTATAGCAACTGAACTGCATTGCTCCTTAGGAATTATGTGTAGACCTATGGGTTGAATGGAGTACTTGTGTACTACCCAACAGAGCGGGACATCCCTGGACAAGGGAACACCCGGTTTGCAATCTTTGAGTGCCACTCGCCACAAACCTCATCACTCAACAGTCTGAAAGACTATGAAGCTCAGCCTGACCCAGGGGGTTATTTGAATGGGGACTTGCCATTTCAAAGGAAAGAGGACGTTTTCAATGGACCATCTCAGCACTGCTCAGTTGCTATGGCTTTCAGAGCTCAAGATAACTTAATTTGAGAACAAAAGACACCGGTTCATGCAATAGCAGCAACATTAGAAACGATCTCTTTGGTGCTCTCTTTTCTCCACGCTCACATTTGTAGTACTGGATTGCCCCCAGCTGGTACAAGGAGAATATTCCAAGGCTTTATTTTTTTCTTTCTTCCTTATTTTTTTTCAAGGAAGTTATATATTCTACATCCATGTTCGATTAAAAAAAAAAAAGTTAAGTGATTCATCTTCACTTTTTAACTTAAACTTTCATGTCTGACCAATTTTAGACATTTGTCAAAGTTAAAGTCACCAAAACTTAATAGGGAGATTTATTATAATGGCTATCACGCCATTGCCAACTCCTGAAGGACAGAACACAAAGCTCCTTAATTCTTCCATACGCATGGCCCAGGCAGGGGGCACTCTCTTCACTTCTCTCCTTCCTTCCTTCCTTCCTTCCTTCCTTCCTTCCTTCCTTCCTTCCTTCCTTCCTTCCTTCCTCCCTCCCTCCCTCCCTCCCTCCCTCCCTCCCTTCCTTCATCCCTCCCTCCCTCCCTTCCTTCATCCCTCTCTCCCTCCCTTCGCAAGCATGTACTGAGTACATGAGTATCTTTCCAGAGTTATCTCCAAATCAGTAGAGTCAAAACACAGCTTGTCCCAAAGGCACTTCCCTATTTTTCCACATTAGGAAAATAGATAACCGTAAACCACCATGAACCAGCAACTGACTCACAAAGAACGGAGGGAGCAGCGTACACATTTGGAAGCTGCCTGTTGATATGTCCGTACCTAGTCACAGGGTATGGAATATCATCAATCAGTTCATTCTAGGAACAACTAGATCCTTGGTATTTAATCTTTTCACGGTCAGGTACAGAGTTGGAGAACTTGATGCAAATTAAGGACTTTTTTTTTCCCAAGAAAAAGTGCACAAAGGCAGGCATGCTCAGCGTTTGGTGTTTAATTTCAGGAAGCACACAGATTCCTGATGTCCATGGTGGACTTCCAGGTCCCAGTTACCTGTCTTTTATCTTATTATTTTATTTTTTATTTAAGTAACAAAATCCTTTGGCCATTGCAAGCATCCAGTAAATATCTGTTTGATTTAATCTATTAAGCCACTATCTTCCCAGTACTGTGAAGGCCAATGGATAATTACTAAATAAGAGAAGATATTTCTCCACCATGTAATAAATCCACTCACAAAACTGTTAGATTACTTGAGAGTCAACCAACCTCTCATTCCACTTCCTCTCCATCTCACCTCTGGATTAATAATAGCCTTTCGATCTCATCTTCAGAATACCATTAATCCTAGGGATCCTGATCTGAGTATTGTCTTGAAAAGCTAGATCGAAGGTTTCATAAATAAAAAAGCAGCAGGTAAATTCCCAAGTAATAGCCCCCAAATCCACCCCCATGCACACCTGTGCTTGCCCCTGCACTGGAGCTAGGAATCCATTAGATCTTCAGGAAAAGGTCAGTGGCAAAGAAGAGAGAGACCCCTGGACCAACTGGCTGGGTATGGGGCATCTAGCCCCACTCCAATCTGCACAACGTGCACTGTCAAGTGTGCAGAGGAATGGAAATCAGAGTCGAGAATGTCCTGGGGTTGCTGCCTGCTTGCTCCAGCAGAATCCACAGAGAAATCACGGCCTCTCTCCACGAAACACTATGCTTCCCCTAGGGGCCCAAGAATTTGTCACAGGCTCAGTTCACATCTTGCCTCTCGGGAACCCAATCCTGAGGCTTTGGCGGCAGTGGACCGTGACCTGTAATACCCCATCTAATTGTACAATGCCGTCTTCAGAGGAAAGAAATCCCAGCTGAGCCCTCCTGGCAATCAGTCTAAAAGTCTTAAAAGTACAGCCCCAAATTACTCTGGATGTCTTATTTCTATAGAATACATTTTACCAGGAACATTCCTGTCGAGGCTATAATTCTGCACCTGTTCCAAATTTGTAACAGCCCTGCTGGAAAATCTTTTTTCTAATCACTAGGCTGTGCGTTTGGTGACACTGTCACTTTCCAAGTACTCACAATTTAAAATCGCTTTTTATCTCCTCTCTGCCACCAGCTCCCAAAGCTGAAAGAAGATTTTTAACCGTCTGGGTCTCCCATCGCTCAAAGATTTTCTTTGCTATTTTGTGCCTTTGGCAGATTTTCACAGAGTGATTTTGGCCTCTTCTCCATACACTCCTTTGTCATTTCTCCCCCTCTCCCTGCTGCCGGTTTTCTAAAACTCTATCGAAACTACATTAAACAATAGCATTAATGAGGGATGTGGGTTAAAAGACTCCTGGGAACTGTACATCCATATTCTATTAATTCCGCTTTGTCTTAGTAAACCTACTAATCCAGTCAACTTTGGGGTCAACGTGAGCCCCGAAGCCATTATGACTAACCCTACAGAGCGACTGTCAGTTGCAAGGAAAGGCTTCCAGTAAAGTCTAGGTGGAAAACTCAAACCACACCCATCAGTGGAGTGTCTGCTTCCAAGAGACAAAACGCCCGCAACAACAACACCTGTGTCGAGCACCTTCATTGTGGTGCGATTCTTGAGCCAATTCTCCAGAGTGGCCAAAAAGACAGCCACCGTTCCCCTGCTCACAAAGTTCACGTTAGCAAGGGAACATGGAGAGATACGTGCATTGACTTCAAAGAGTGGGAAGGGTCATGAAGAAAAAGGGGCGGGGACGAGTACAACATTAGACAGAGTTCAAGTGAGCTCTCTAAGTTAAGGTGATCAATCAGGGACCTGGATTTTAAGAAAAAGCCAGACTAGGAAAAGAATATTTTAAGAAAAATGTCAAATGGGAAGGGCCTGAGACATAAATGAGCACGATAAATTAATGGTATAGAAACAGGCAACTCCTCCTTTACCTCGGTTTATGCATAAGGATGGAAGGGGAGGGAGCCTGTCACGGTAGGGAAAGCAAAAATGAGGGTGGCTTATATTAGGATGGTCCCAGCATTTTGATTTTGGAGAGACAGCGATAAGACTTCCCAACACTGAGCTGCTAGCAGGTCAGGGGACACCTCGCTGAGTGTTTTTTTGTGTGTCAGAGGCATTTCCAATGGTTGGATTTACAATGCAGGAGGACCCAGGAAAGCCTCCTTATACGACCTGGATAATTCTATCATGGGTCTTTAATCTCCAAACTGCACAAAGGGATGGAGGACCACGTTAAGGCAATGATGCATAGTCATGCATCTTGGGCAAAATATCATGGTGTTCCAGCTTGAGAGAACTAAATTAGGAAAGTGGTCCTGCTTTTTAAAATGCTACTGAACTAGGCCCTAGCCGGTTGGCTCAGCGGTAGAGCGTCGGCCTGGCGTGAGGGGGACCCGGGTTCGATTCACGGCCAGGGCACACGGGAGAAGCGCCCATTTGCTTCTCCACCCCCCCCCCTTCCTCTCTGTCTCTCTCTTCCCCTCCCGCAGCCAAGGCTCCACTGGAGCAAAGATGGCCCGGGCGCTGGGGATGGCTCCTTGGCCTCTGCCCCAGGCACTAGAGTGGCTCTAGTCATGGCAGAGCGATGCCCCAGAGGGGCAGAGCATCCCCCCCTGGTGGGCAGAGCATCACCCCTGGTGGGTGTGCTGGGTGGATCCCGGTCAGGCGCATGCGGGAGTCTGTCTGACTGTCTCTCCCCGTTTCCAGCTTCAGAAAAATACAAAAAAAAAAGTAATAAAATGCTACTGAACTATGCCTTGCATAGAGTAGGTATTAAATAATAACTGTACATTTCCTTTGTCACTGGCTTTGGGCACTCGCTATAACAACTGGCTCCCCTCCCACCTCACCCCCCCACTCCGTAAGCCGCCAGTAATAAGGACAGAAGTTGAGTGGGAGGCTGCATTACAGACGGCGTCCCTCGTGCACAGGGACAACTGTGAGATCCTCTACAACAGTGGTCCCCAACCCTTTTTGGGCCATGGACCGGTTTAATGTCAGAAAATATTTTCACAGACCGGCCTTTAGGGTGGGACAGATAAATGTATCACATGACCGAAATAAGCATCAAGAGTGAGTCTTAGACAGATGTAACAGAGGGAATCTGGTCATTTTTTAAAAATAAAACATCGTTCAGACTTAAATATAAATAAAATGGAAATAATGTAAGTTATTTAATCTATCTCTGCAGACCGGTACCAAATGTCCCATGGACCGGTTGGGGACCACTGCTCTACAACTAATAAGGTCAAGCTATGGCTGCCGGCATCTTCTGGAGTAGGACGGTGACCCGCCTACAGCCGTAAGATATGAACCGGCATAGTGACTGTCAGACTTCCTGGGACAGAAGAAAGCAGGCTGAGTGTGGATAACATCAAATTCAGCAATGGTAAGACAACTGTGCATACTGACACACACATTCCAAGCCCTTACTAAACTGAAGGCGCCTTTCCTCCAGCGTAACATACTGGTCTCTCCCTTTTTGTGAATATAGATACAACTTCTGAACTGTTTTAAAGATATTAGCATTTAATTATCTTTTGTTTTGCAATTAATCTCTTCCTCCCTGCCTTCTTCGTCCACTGAGTATCCATTCATGTCATTCCCTGAGCATCCATTCGCGTGTGAAGTCGAAGGCTGGCCGCGGAACCGCTAAGAGGAGGGCATGTAAGTAACCCTATCATCTTTCACTTAGTAATCCAGTCCCTTTCAAGTAGACTGCAAAGTCCTTAAAGGCAAGACCCATTTCTGATCCCTTTCTCACACACCATATAATCAAATATAAAGATAAGTTCACGTTGATCTACTTCTTCCCCAAACATTAACTAATTAAGAGCCGTACTTCAAAGCAGGGGTCAGCAACCATTTTTTTTTTTTAAAGAATCGGATAATAAATTTTTTAGGATTGGTGAACAATACAGTCCCAGACATGACTACTCAATTCAGCCACTGTAGAGCAAAAGAAACCACAGGCAATACATAAATGAATAGGCATGACTGGGTTTTTTTTTGCTTGTTTGTTTGTTTTCATTTTTTCATTTTTCTGAAGCTGGAAATGGGGAGAGACAGTCAGACAGACTCCCGCATGAGCCCGACCGGGATCCACCCGGCACGCCCACCAGGGGCGACGCTCTGCCCACCAGGGGGCAATGCTCTGCCCATCCTGGGCGTCGCCATATTGCGACCAGAGCCACTCTAGCGCCTGAGGCAGAGGCCACAGAGCCATCCCCAGCGCCCGGGCCATCTCTGCTCCAATGGAGCCTTGGCTGCGGGAGGGGAAGAGAGAGACAGAGAGGAAGGAGGGGGGTGGAGAAGCAAATGGGCGCTTCTCCTGTGTGCCCTGGCCGGGAATCGAACCCGGGTCCTCCGCACGCTAGGCCAACGCTCTACCGCTGAGCCAACCGGCCAGGGCCGGCATGACTGGTTTTGCAATAAAATTTTATTTAGAAAAGCAAGCGGGTGGACCCTGTTTGTCCCACAGGCCATTGTTACCCAACACCAGCTATATATAACGTGACGTAAATGAATGAAACATCATAAGGAATACCAGTCAAAGTTTAAACCAGTAGTTATGACCCTTGTTGCTGCAGGCATAAACACCTCTAAGAATATAAATAAACATCTCTCGAAAATATGACCACACCCTTCTGCTCTCAATCAATTCTACGGTGGAATTTATGTGTTGTTGGCTCTGCCACAGGCTATTCACGGGACATTCAAGCTGCAAGGTCCTCATCGGAAGTTAGGCCACACCTGAGCATCCCTGGAAGGTGAGCAGCAAACCTTCCGCTTTTTTCTTCTCCCTTTGGTCTGTCATGTATTCCGCTCAGTGCCTCTCCCACGTGCTACCTGTCTGCCCTTCCCTGTCCCCCTTCTGTTCAGCAACTAAGCCAGGCGCCCTGGAGCCATCTCCACCTGCCGGTGTAACACCCGTTCCCAGCCCTCTCTGTTTGCGGCCTCCTGCCACAGGAAGAAGACTCACCAGCAGGCAGTGCACGGGGTCGCCCCTTAAATCTGTGTCCGGTGCCTGTAGCAGATGCCAGTCTCTGCCTTTGTTATACGTGATGAATGTCTTCACTTGGCTGTCAATCTTCTTGTTTGCCAAGAACATTCCCTTTATCCCTGCTACCTGGGAAAAATGGACATGGCTGAAAAATACATCAATTTGAGCAGAAATATATTTGTTTACTTAAAAGAAAAGCAACAAGAGCAGGCTGTCCAATTCAACCGTGAGCACTTGTCTTGGAGGAAAGAAAGGGTGAGAATGGCTGATGAGGAATGGGGGCGGGGGTAGTGGTGATTAAGTATAACGGCCCCCTGGACAGTGGGACAGAAAGCAATAGATCTGTCTCCTATGGCATGGGGATCATAATGCAAGTTTGATAGAGAATTCCTATTTCTCTTAAGGTCGGTTGGTAGTAGCTTGCCATTGCCTAGAGATAAACTCTGGTGCTTTCAGATTTGTTGCCTGGTACGTGATAAATAAATAGAGGTTACTTTTATACTATGTTAGGCCTAGGATCCATAGTCTTAAATATTTTATTTCATTTAGACCTTGTAACAGTTCTCTTGGATAAGTGTCACTTATTCTCCTCTATAGATAAGGACACCGAGGCTCATCCAGGTTAAGTGACTTACCCAAGGTCACATAGCAACAGGAAACCCTGGATACACAGGGGATTTTAACCCAGCACTCTATGTCTTCAGAGCCCTTGCTCTTAAGAACTATCTAAATCACGTTGCTATCTAGAGTCCTGTGCAACTGCAAAAGGTTAGCGAAAGCTCATGATTCAATTTTCTTTGCTTTTTTTCCCTGTGAAAGAATGCTCTATAAAACCACCAAGATACCTTGAACAAAAGAGAACTGCTTTTAAACTTAGAGAAGGAGAGATTTCCTTCAATCGTTGAATAATCCTCTGCTCCATTCCCATAACGCTGTTCTTCCCACTAGGCACAGTCCTTATTAATTATTTGGCTCTAAAACAACGGCTTCCTTCTTGCTTCTCTACATTATGAAAGAGGCGGCAATTGGTTAAGTTGCCCAAAATGTGCTATATAACAAACCATTAATCATGCATTATATTCTTGGGTGTTTTCAAGTTTATTAATACATTCATACGTATTTCACTCTTCTTGAAATTATGACAACCCAGGAAAACTGCAGGGCAGTGAGAACAGGGTCTAAGATAAGTTGAATTATGCATTCCAACACTATGCATAGGTTATCTCACTTAATGCTCATAGTGTATATAAGATTCGGTTATCATTACTCACATTTTGAGGATGAGGAAACAGAAACTTAGATTGAGTGACTTCCTGGAGCACATATAGGGATGAAGTGAATAAGCTAGCAGGCATATGTAACCCCTTTAATTTAACTCAGGACCTCTATATTATCATATAAAACTTTTTAGGCTGAAGACTAAAACAACAGCATTGGACCTTGCCATGTACCAAGCTCTATGCCTAGTACTTTACATATAAAACCTTCAATATTCACTGCAACCCTGCACAACAGCTATTGTATCAATCCTATGGATAAGGAAACTGAGATGGAAACAAAACTTAATTGCTTACAGTAACAGAGAGTTGGGGTTCACGCCCAAATTTTATGACTTCCAGTGTTCTTTCAACAACTACAGTTCTGAATTTGCCTATTCAAAGGGGCTGGTTTCAATCAATAGAAGATGCAAGGTTTGCCTTTGCTTCTGACACATTCAAATCTCACTAGTTTGTACCTGCTGATTTGGCATCTGGGATAATTTAGAGTTGGGCCAACTTCATACACTTTTGGAAGACAAGTTTGTTAGGAAAATAAATGGTAAAAGTGAGTTGCTGGGAGGAATGCTTTTAACTACTTAGGAAAACAAGCCTCATTTGGGGCAATCCACGGCAGCCAGGAGTTTCCTTATGCATTGTCGACAGAAGTTCCACACTTGACCTCCCAACAATGCTCAAGTTAATTACAAATAATATTTAGTTATTCACTCACTATACCAGCTCCAGAAGGGTTACTCACCAGGGATACCCATATTGATTCTGCATATGTTCAAGAGGCAATTGCATATTTAAATAGGACTAAACTGCCAGTTCTTGAAACATGAAGTTTCATAAATCAGAGTGTTCACAAATCCGTACTTGCCTTCCCTCCACAGCGCACTCATACACGAGAAACCATCCGACGCACTAGCTAGGAGGTGACACCAGGTACAGAGGGAATGAAAGTGTCACCCAGGGGTCCCCAAACTACGGCAGTGGGCCGCATGTGGCCCCTGAGGCCATTTATCCAGCCCCTGCCGCACTTCCGGAAGAAGCACCTCTTTCATTGGTGGTCAGTGAGAGCACGGCATAGCTCACGTACAGTACTACTTCTGGTGACGCAGCACGTAGGCATCACGGCTCCGGAAGCGCGCCATATCACTGCTTATGGCTAGCAGTGACAAATATGGAACCGGACATTGACCATCTCATTAGCTGAAAGCTGACCCATAGTTCCTGTTTGTTGATTTAAATTTACTTGGTCTTTATTTGAAATATTGTATTTGTTCCCGTTTTGTTTTTTTACTTTAAAATAAGAAATGTGCAGTGTTCATAGGTTTTTTTATAGTCCGGCCCTCCAATGGTCTGAGGGACAGTGAACTGGCCCCCTGTGTAAAAAGTTTGGGGACCCCTGGTGTCACCTCTCCCAGTGGTTCCATTGTCCGGTTCCCTTCCTGCGCTCCCCGCTGCCGGCCCAGCCTGGCTGTCAGAGCGGGCTTCTGCGTGCTTAGGAACTGGTTCATTCAATTTGCAGAAGCGGTGACTTTATGGGTCCCTGGCTGCTTGGCATTATCAAATGCCACTTGAGCAGAGAGCTGTGCTTTGTAATTCATCTCTAGCAACTTGGCCTTCGGGTTTATCTTCAGGAATGAAAACTGGGCAAGGCAGAGGGCAAGTGTGACAAGAGGGTACGGAGCTGCGGAGGGCCTGCTCAGGGTCCTCCTGTGGCCAATGCACTGAATCCGGGAAAATCCCATTTGAGGTGTCTTTTTATTGTTTGCTCCCTGGGACTTGTCTGCCAAGATGGTTACCCCTACTCTTAGGGTTTTGTGTATGTGTGCACGCACATGCGCGCATGCACACACAGCATTTCCTGTTCCTTTTGCTCTGAGTCTGAGAAGTCCATCTGTCCCTCTTCCAGTGTGTCTCGATGCATGCACACATGAGGAGCTTTCCTCTAAGGCTGTTTTGTAAGGTCTCATCAGATATTTCCTGGAGTTTCTCCCTCTTGCTATAGAAATTTGGCTCTTAGTATCAGTGCGCCAATAGTAGAATGTGTGCGTAACTGTGTGTACGTGTGTGTGTGTACTTGCGTGTATACTTATGCGCATATGTGTTTCTGAGTGCATGCAAGGTCTGGGGTTCCACTGAGAATTAAAATATATATTTTTTGTCAGACAACCTCCCTCTGCAGCCACAGGATGTTCGTGTTTGTGGAACAGGGTGGGCTGAGGGCTGGGATGGAGGAATGTGATATTCCCAATGGAAGATACACTTTCATGGAGACACAGAGTTTCCAAGGCAGGTATTCCTATGGGAATATCGTATCTCATTTCCAGGGGTATGTCTTCCTTTGGAGAAAGACCTGTTATCTTCCTTACATTTCAGAAGTCTGTGCAAAGATGCTGAATGTGCTGAGAGGTCATTTTTCTTCCTTTGCCTCTCATATGGGGAATTTGAAACCAGAAGTCTCAAAGGTAATTATTTATTTATTCTCTGATATCATATAAGCCAAAATAGCATTTGGATTAGACTTTAAATATGAAGTGTTGTAGCTCAAACCTCAAGCCAACACAAAGCCCAGCAGCATATATATTGTGCCTCAGGAAGATATCTGATTCTCTTTGATCATATGGGCTACTGCCCAGTCGCCTGGACCACACACTCTGACATGTCTCTACCTCCCCACCCCTTCAGGGCTCAGTTCAACAAACCTTTTCCCTGAAACCAGCATCACTTTTTTTTATCCTGAACTCCTTTTCTCTGTCCTCCAATTTGTTGCTCACAGAGATAGTACCTATGTCTTGGCTCTTAACAACTCTATAAACTTCTTAATGGCATCAGTCCTCTCAAAAACTTCCCCAGGACTCCTTATACTCCTTACAAAAGTTAGTTCAATCTGACTTCCGTCATCTCCCACACCGTGGTCTCCGACCGCAGTATAACTTTTGGATTGTCATTCCACCCACCATATTCCTTCATTCAAATTCATAATAGAGAAGTCAGTTGGTACAAGAAGTCCTGTTTTTGTTTTTTATAAAATAGGTAGTTAAGAATTCCTCCTTAGAAGATATAACCACAATAACACTATCCACATTTACTGAGTACTGATGAAGTGTCAGGCATTACATGAAAGGCTTTGTGGGCTTAAGCACATCGATGTGTCCTCACACTCTAAGTGGAAGAGTCAAATGTCACCCACAGTGCACAGATGAGAAAACCAAAGCTCAGATGTGGTCAATCACTTGCCTAAGGTCATTCCCTACAGAACCTTAGAACTGGACTCCAAGTCAGTCTAACTCTAGAACCCACTCACTTAACTGTACTAATTCTTCAAACTCCTCTCTCATCCTAAACCATTCAGAGAGAAATGACATATATGGATATCAAACTTACAAGCTGTCTTTTATTCACCAAGTGGTACATTTACTCTAGAGTTGTTCTATAAATATTTTTGAGCTTCTACTATTAATCATGTATTCTTACAAGTACCGGGGATATAGCACCTAGGATGTCTAAACAATTATACCTTCATTTAACACAGCGGTTCTCAACCTGTGGAAATACATATTTTATTTAAAAATGTATTGTATAATAAATATGTATTTCCGATGGCTTTAGGCGACCCCTGTGTTTTGGTAGTTCGACCCCCGTCGGGGTCGCGACCCACAGGTTGAGAACTGCTGATTTAACAGATCTTTTTTGAGGGTTAGACTATGGTAGGTGCTGAGACTTGGAATCTTTGTGACTTAAAGAAAGGACACAGTCATCTCCTTTGTCTTTTGATGTTTACCACTAGAGGGTCCTTTCCTGTCCCAATCTTCCATATGTTCCCCGTGGAGGCTAAGTAGGGAAGACTTGTGCACAAGAGTGTTTTCTCATTTCCATCTCTGATGCCGATTGGGAGATGATTCCTCCCACTCTCTGACTCAGATTGTTATTATGAATCCAAAGTGTCAAATTTTGAAGAAAATGAAAAAGATGAATCAAACACTGTGGCAAGAAAGAGAACATATCCGTGACCATGATGTCTTTGGGTTTTGAGGATAGGATAATTTTCTGTTCTAAGGAGAGACTCCGGGCCAGGAGAGGCTCCTTATTCAGCAGGTGCAGAAGTGTCTCTGCCCTCAGGGAACCCACTAACAAAAAAGGCTAAATGTCCCTTCCTCCCTTGGTGCCTTGATCAGGCAACACCCCCCCCACACACACACACACACACCCCAGGGAGACGACAGCCTTACATAATTAGATGATACATTCTATGTCCTATAATAAATATGTCCTGGATTGGAGAGCTTTTTCCT
Source organism: Saccopteryx bilineata (assembly GCF_036850765.1). Taxonomy (NCBI): domain Eukaryota; kingdom Metazoa; phylum Chordata; class Mammalia; order Chiroptera; family Emballonuridae; genus Saccopteryx; species Saccopteryx bilineata. The sequence goes on from NC_089496.1 coordinate 94,387,926, forward strand.
TGCCCACCTCCTATGCTGGATTGTAAAACAGTCTTTCCTAATAAATCAAGGTATTAGCTCCACTGTCATAACTGTTGAGCTTTCTCTTTTAAAGAGAGGACACTCACAACGTGGAGAAGACACTATGTGGGTACCGAAACATGCACAGTGCCTATGATGACACCCATGGTGATCACTCACTCATGCTTGCCCACATTCTGGGCATTTTGAGTTTGCTGGCCAGGTGGCTTCGCTCCCAACACAAACCTTTCCACTCAGTTGGGTGAACTGTCATCGCCCATTAAGCCAGAGTGCTCTTCATCATCATTAATTAATATTCACTTCCCAGAAGAGGGAGGGTATTGTCTAAGGCTGTCAGACTCCCTCTCATCATCTGCACCAGATGAATATACCAGGGATGAATCACATGTCATAGACACACTTGTCAAATCTATTTTGCTCTAGCCCTGGCCGGTTGGCTCAGCGGTAGAGCGTCGGCCTGGCGTGCGGAGGACCCGGGTTCGATTCCCGGCCAGGGCACACAGGAGAAGCGCCTATTTGCTTCTCCGCCCCTCTGCCGCGCCTTCCTCTCTGTCTCTCTCTTCCCCTCCCGCAGCCAAGGCTCCATTGGAGCAAAGATGGCCCGGGCGTTGGGGATGGCTCTGTGGCCTCTGCCTCAGGCGCTAGAGTGGCTCTGGTCGCAACATGGCGACACCCAGGATGGGCAAAGCGTCGCCCCTGGTGGGCGTGCCGGGTGGATCCCGGTTGGGCGCATGCGGGAGTCTGTCTGACTGTCTCTCCCCGTTTCCAGCTTCAGAAAAAAAAAAAAATCTCTTTTGCTCTGGTCACCATCACACATGCTGTCTTCTGGTCTCCATCCCACAGGGTACCTCTGGGATACTGTGCTTTTCAGGAATGACAGGGTTTTAAGACACTTGTTTCTAGGCTTCTTTTCACAAGCATCTCACCAGAGAAAATTGGGAGCCACATGACAACGCTGTCTGAATTTAGCTGTAATTGTAGGCTCACAACTTGGTTCAGGAGGTAGTGAACAGGTCCACAGAAATCATCTGCTCATTCTGTTTATGTTGACTTTTCCCCATTTTCTTTTTCCAACCTCATTTCTTCTACTGCTAAGTAAAGTCTCATATTAGTTATCCTGCCCTTCAGTATCCTATCTTACAGGTATTACTGGGCCCCAATCAAATACAATCCCAAATACTGATCTTTCCAGAGACACAAAATAGTTTGTTGTTAAGCATCTGCTCATTCTAGGCTTCAGAGCATAAATCTGCCCCTTACTAGCTTTGTATTCTTGCAAAATTGATTGTACTCTCTCTGGTTCCATTTACTTATGTGTGAAATGGGAGTGATTACAGTCCTGATGTCAAAAAGTTAATACATGAATTAAATTAGATAATCCTTGATCGTTTTTTACACAGTGCTTGGCACATAATGGCACCCATTAAAATATTAGCTATTATTATTATGACCTTTCATTAACAAAAATCAGTTTCTAGCATTTTTTTCTCTTTAGCCAACATTTCCTGGCTCACGTTTCTCGATTTTCTTGAGTGGGGTCCCTGTTCAATGAACAACTCAAACCGAGAGAGATTTCTGGTGTTTCCATAAGTAAACCATATAATACAGCCACCCAGCCCTTTGTTCCTGACATTTCCCTATCTCCTCACATACACACTTGTTCTAGCGTACAGAGGACTGCATTGGTCACAAGAGCCCAATGTGAGTGCAAACAAAATGATTGATTGAAATGAGAACTGTGTTTCCCACAAAGACTCATCGGCAATGCATGTCCTTGATACACTGGCTCATTGGGCACTTACACGTTATACCCTTTCCTTCTGCTGTGCCAGCTAAAGAGCCCACAGACACAGGATGAGCAGGGGGCTGAGAGTCAGAGGTATACAAAGAACACTGCAAAGGTCCCCTAGGTCATCCTCAAAGGTGAGCAGGCATGTACTTCTCTCTGTCACCCTCACCTCCTAGGCTGCTCATCTCTGCTCCTTATTAATTCATTTGTGGATTTTCTTACTTTTCATTTATCTCTAAGTGCGCGTCACGCATTGCGATTCTACTGGGAAATTCACTCTAGATGACTCTCTGCTTCCTGCTAGCCAGAACAATCAGATTTCAGGAACGTTTGTGCCAGGCCCCATGTCTGCCAATATTCTCTCCATGTGGGTAATCAGCAGATACGGCACTGCCATTCTGATCGCATCCATTTCAATGCAAGCTGCTGTGAACTGTCAGGCTAATGAAACAGAGGCTATTCTCTCCAGGCCCCAGGACACAGAACACCTTTACATAACGCAGTCACACCGCTGCTCAACGTGATGGTAATCAGGGCCAGCAGTATTCCTACAGAGAGTTAACTGCAAGAGAGATGCCAGAGCAAACGCAAGAAATAACCGAAAAGTGGTTGTCGTGGCCGGAGGTCACCCAGTTTCCTCTTCCCATCCTTTACCTGCTAGCTGTGATTAAATTAAGAAAACCGCTTGAGAAAACAGTTGTAAATAACAGGACACTGCAAAGTCACTCCTGTCCAAATCTATCATCATTTCTATCATCAAGGGACCAATTAAAATGGTGTCTGTTTTGGCAGAAAACAAAATTTATCCAGAGAAATGATTCCACGTTGACTTGAGAAGGGGAGGGCGGATCATCAGAAAGGGGAAAAAAAAATGCATCCCGAAGATCAGGACATGTTTTTTGGGGGGAGACCAAGGATGGAGCCAGGATCAGGGAAGTGAACTGGGTGATTAATCTGGACCAGCTGCTTTGACCTCATACCAGCCAGACACTCAGAACAAGATACTTCCACAGTAAGCGTTGGATCAAGGCAAGATAACACATGGCATTTCAACCAAACATACTTACAGTTGAAATGTTTATAAGACATTTACAACCAAGGAAAGAAATGTAGCAATTTACACTTGTTTATAAGAAGACAACTAGTTGGTGTTCAAGAATGTCATATGGCCATGCTAATTGCAATATGGAAAAGAGGAGAGACCCGAAACAGTGGCAATGTGTTAGACAATTAAACAACGTGGGCAGATTTTAAGAACAGAACAACGTACTGAGAATTAAACTCATTGGAACATGATATTAATTATGCTATCTCTAAATCTGTTGAGTATTTTGGGCACTGTTCACAGTACTTCAAGAAGATTAGTTTGTTTAATCCTCAGAGAAATCCTGTCAAGTAGGTAGGTACCTTCTTAATCTCCATATTTTCAGTGAAGTAATTAAGGTTCAGAAGTTACTGGATGTATCTTACGAATCCATGTACATGACATAGCTGGGATTTAAACCCAGGCAACCTGACTCCAAAATATATACTTTAAATCACAATTTTCTCCAATACGAACTTGAAACTAAGTAACCAGAATATATAAATGTTTTCCAGAATACATGTTTAGTTTGAGGCTGAAATATATGATACTGTATTTATCTGGAATACAAACAGGAAAGGGGAAGAAACTTGTGAATATATAAAAAAGTTTGCAATGTGTTTTTCTAAATATAAACACACACAATACCCTGAACTAGTCTACCATAATTCTCATAAGTTCCTGGGCTCCAAATTGGGCATATAGTCTGTAAACGTGCCTTCATACGCACAGAAAAATTTAAATACTGGAAGAAAATTCCAAGAACCCCTAAAAGAGAAGGAGTAGAGATAGCATTAAAAGAAATTAAAATGATAGATTTCAATTTCTTCAGCGAAATTGGTTTCTTTCTTTGACTTACTGGCTACATGCTTCTCCTTATGCAAATAACCCTCTTGACTGCCTGAACTTATACCTAACCAAATGGTAGCATCATTATGACTGCACATATTTCAATCAGTTTTAGAATATTTTTAGAGAGAATATAGGTATATGATTACACATCCCACATTCTGAATGTGTTTTTTAAGGGGTCATTATGTCATTATAAATCCTTCACAGTGCAAGACGAGACTGACAAATGGCTAAAATCCATCCCAAAATAGCAGCCTGCCTCCTACCTAACTGTGCTTTAAATGGCAAGTAGAGCTTTGATGTTCCTCATGGAAGTTAGCTGATCCAAAATATGTGATTTTCTTTTTAATCATGGTCATTTGGAGAAACAGAGGGCCAAAGCTCCCTGAGGGAAGACTGGTACTCTGCTTTCTGTCTCTCCCTCCCAACCCCTCCTTTCAGAAAGAAACATTATTAATCTTCTCTCACTCCGTGTTCCTCTGAGACACTGGCAATTAGCCAGTGGATGTGATCTAGTTAGAAAGGTGTTCAAATCCAAGGGAGTGTCTTCTGATGTCACCTTCACTCTTTTCCTTCTTTCTTTTCCACTGTCCCCTTTGCTCTACAACCTGACAACCTGCTGGACCCTCGAGACTATTTCCAAACTGCACACTCTGTCCCTCTTGTTCAAACCCTTTAACTGCTTCGTGGCTTCCCCAGACCCTCTCCAAGTCCTCTGGGGCTTCCTGGTTGTGGACTGGGTGGAAGAAGGATCCCTCCCAGAGCATTTCTGTGGATTGCAAATTAACCAAGACAAAGGTTCCGCAAGGCGCTCCCTCTCACAAACGGATGAGGCCATATGACTTCTTTCTAATTTGAATGACGGAGGAGGCAGCCAGTGCGGGGGCCTTGATCAGCCAGTCCATGCACAGGAGTGGCTCGGGAACCCAGTGCCTCGTGACATACCTCATAGAGGTCAATCATGACGTTGCCCTCAGGGCCTCGGCTGCTCTGGACATTCTCCAAGGCCAGGGTGAAGTAGACACCCCGTGTGTCTGAGATGTAGAGGTTGTAGGTGTCATTCTGGTTCCATTCTTGCACGGCTGCAAACACTTGGTTCTCATCTGTGCTGATGACGTGCATGTCCTACAAACAAGACACAGGAAAGTGAAGAAGGGTTTTATATCAGTAGCCTGATATGTATCCAGAGAGTGCGGAATCCAAGGAGGAACACTGGAATAGGCACTTAGGCAATTGTGACCAAAAAAAAAAAAAATAGAGATTTTCTTTTCTCATATTGTGAAGTAATAATTAATTAGTTAAGTGTTATATTTCCTCTCCCACTTATGGGGTTAGGCAGCAGGGTCATGAGAAAATAGAGCAGAGAGATCCTTGGTAGATCAGTTATAATTTAATTGTTTGATTAGATAAATTGAAGAATACTTTCTCAAATGTGTATGACTTTGGAGAATCAGTCATCCTGCTATATTTGCCAAGTACACCGCAGCATATGCTCAGAAGGATTATATGGGGCATATTCCTTCATAAAATCTGGAGGAACAGAGAGAAAACTGACAAGCTCTGCATCTCTCAGGGTGGTCCATGGACCAGTGTGGGCATCACCTGCAAGGGTGTGAGATACAGAGAACGTCGAGCCTCATCCAGTGAATCAAAACCTGCATTTTAATAAGATCCACGGGTGATTAATATGCACATTAAAGTTTGAGAAGCACTGCCCAAAGCCTCAGCAACCCCCAGAAGTCCTTGAGGAATTATGTTCAGATGAGAAACTAAACCACTAATCTTTATGTTAATGAGTGTTCAAGGACTTGGCTGCTTATCTAACTTTACTCGGAGAAGTTCAGTAGGAAACCTTAAGGAAAAGAGGGAGGAAAAAATAGTCTGTATAATTGATGATGTTTTCAGACCCTGGTAGTCCTGGCAGATAGAAACAAGGCAAAGGTACTGTGGGGGCAGTGAGCAGACGTCCCCAGGGTGGGGATTTTCCATTCCTCACCCCCCATTCAGAACTCCAGAGAAGTGGATGTTCAAAAAAGAGCTGAACGAGAACAAGGCTTGCTATCCCCCTCGGGAGATGCCTGTTCACGTGCCCTTGGCAGGCTATGACCCTTTGCCCGGGCGGGAGACTTTCACCAGCATAACTTTCAAAGACTGCAAATCAAAATAGAACAGCAACAAGCACAGAGAGAGGAACAACGTGGGAGACTCTCGGCCTTTGGGCAGCGTAGGGCTCAGATTTTCCCAGGTGAACCATCCTCTCCACGTAGAGCAGCTTCAGGAGATCTGTCAATCTTCCTTGGCTCAAATTCCAGTACTGTAAAAGCTGACCTACCTCCTAACCTGATTTTCTCCTTGTGAGCATGTCCATGTTCTGTCAACCAATCATCAATAATAGATCAATCAGCAACTCGGCTCTGACTGTGCTTTCGACATAGAGGAACAAGTCTCTTTCTCTCTTCTCTGGTCTTGATCAAAGTGAACTACTTGCATGATTCCAGAAGAAAGAAGTCCTTATCTAAAGGCTTTTGTATTCTTCAACCCTACAGTTTAGTAACGCTTTTACAGAATAAAATCCATAGTGGAGAGAGGCCAAGTAGGAATCCTGCCCATTAAGCCAATGTGGTCAAATATGCAAACTAAGTTTTGGAATAAAAGTTAGCCATTGCTTGTATCAGCCCGATGTCTACTTACACTTCTTCTGATAATTGTATCCTGACCTTTGAAAAAACACCTCATCCCTCTCAGACAAAATTCCTCCTTACACCCAGTCTCTGTTACTTTCCTCCACCCTCAGCACCAGAAGTAGGCTTGCAGGCCTAGCATTCAGAATATCTCATTTCCCTGATGACAGCAATTGGATCAGTGATGCACATATGACTCAAGGTAACGTACAATTATAGTCATCACACACAATTCGAAAATGAAGCTGGAATTATTGATGGGGGCGAAAAGCATTTCTTACTATTGGTTTGAAAACAGTAAGCATTTTTAAAAGTCTCATGGAGACATATCTTTGAGGGAGAAGATAAAGCCAATCCTGAATAGAAAAGGCTCAAAAGGCAGAGAAGCTAGGCTAAATTCTGATCATCTTTGAGTTTTTTAATATGGACCATTTAAAAGCTTGCCCTACCTGTACACTTTCAGAGACAAGAGGATATTTGTAGAGCAAAATGGTTTTTAAAAAATGAACTCTGAAATAAAACTACTTGAGTCCAAATCCAGGCTCTGTAACTCAGCTGTGTGAACTGGACTCTGCCTCTGGATTTTACCTGTGAAATAGAAATACTCGGGTGCCCCCCATGGAACTGGAAGGAGGGAATCAACGAGGGAGTGGTAAGCACTTAGGACAGGCCTGGCCCTGAGCATCTATCTGCTCCACTTGCTAGAGATTTTCAGTTAAGCAAGCCTTTAAATCCCCTTTATTGATTAAGCAAGGTTGATGGGGCCTTCCTGTTCACTGCTAATGTTAGGGTGTGGCTCAACAAAAATTGGCTCAACCAAGGGTTCTGTTTCTTTCTAATGGAGGGAATTAGCTCTGGAAATTATGCAAGGGCCACTCAACCATGGAGGACAAACCTTCCATGGCTCCCCATTTCCTATAAAGACCCAAGTCCTTACCCTGGCAATTAGAATCCTCAAACAATTACTTCCAATTCATGCTCCCTTCCTTGTCAGCAGGATACAGCGTCCTTGATCCAAGGTAACATAGTTCAGCAATAACCTGGCCCCTAGAGTACTAATTTCTGTGCCTCTGGAGTCAGTGTGTGCGCGGATGAACCTCTGAAAAGTCTGTGTCCCAGTAGATATCTCATTAGATAGTTCTAGGGACTAGAGCACATCATCCATACTGTGCTGCTCACTTAAACCGTTAGTGTTTGAATGTGGAACTGAAAACCTAGACACCTCAAGTGTTTATGTGGCTTAGAGAACTAGTCATATCATAACAGATTAAAATGGCCTCTTCTAGATGAGGACCAAGAAGAGGTGTCTTTCTCTCCATATAATGTAATTACATACATTGAAATATTTAAAAATGATGTTGGTCTTAGATATTTCAATGGAAATGTTTGACATGTTTAAACGTCATCTTCCTTTTTTCTTCTTGCTACCTCCTCCTCCCTCTTCTCTGTCAGGAGAACTAGCTCTTTCTCCTAAGTAATACTTCTTGTTGAATGTTTTTCCCGAGCCACAGAATTTTAGAGCAAAAAGTGATCTCTCAGATCCTCTATTACAGTCTTTCTCAAAGTCTGTTCCATAGGATACTCACATTGTTAGATTTTAATAGATTGGGGGGGAAAAAGGTCCTTTGATAAAATTGTTTGGTTGGTGCTGAATTAAATAGCTTTCTTTCTACATAGCAAGACATCGTAGAGCCTTCAACATACCAGCTAGCTACTGTTACTGTGTGGTCAAGGAACAAGGAATAGATTTTATTTCTTTGTTAAAATTTATTTGATCACAGAACCAAAAAAACTTTTTTCTTTTATTTATTTATTTATTTATTTATTTAGAGAGAGAGAGAAAGAGAGAAAGATGAGAAGCATCAACTCATAGTTGTGGCACCTTAGTTGTTCATTGATTGCTTTCTCATATGTGCCTTGACCGAGGGGCTACAGCTGAGCTAGTGACCTCTTGCTCAAGCCAGTGACCTTGAGCTCAAGCCAGAGATCATGGGGTCATGTGTCTGATCCCACGCTCAAGCCAGAGATCTCAGGGTTTCGAACTGGGTCCTCAACATTCCAGGTCTCTCTATCCACTGCGCCACCACCTGGTCAGACCATAGAACCAAATTCTCATGACGCATCTCTACGGACATTTCATTCTGAGTATCACATATGAGAATATATGGTTGTGAGTCTAGGCTCCTTGTTTTAAACATATAAGAGAGAAAACCAAAAAAAGAAAACAAAAACAAAACAGGGAAAGAGAAATGGATAAACCGGCCCAGGTTTCACAGGGTTAGGGGCAGATCCAGGGCTGGACTTGGGGCCGCCGGCTGCGGATCCAACAGCCGTTGCCCAACCCGCAGCCCAGGTCCCATCCATCTTCTACCACGCGGACAACTAGCTCCATACTAATAATAATATTACCTTGCTTTTATAGAGTATCTGTCCTCCGAAATGCTCAGAGCACTTTCATATGTATTGCTTCATTTATCTCACTTGAGTAGCTCTGAATGAGCTCCAAGTAAGTTAAGGGAAGGAAACTGTCACTCTTTCTCCCTGTCTGGCGAGCCACATGCTCCTAATGGTGACAATGATATTAAACTCTCCGAACCCTCTCTCTGGTCATCTTTACCATTAATAGTAAATCTGTCTTTTTTTTTCTTTCTTTCTTTCTTTTTTTTGACACAGTTAACTGCAACCATGGTCTTTTAAGAGCTGATCCAATGACAGTGGATGATTAAAGAAAACCGGTCTGGCCTGACCAGGCAGTGGCGCAGTGGATAGAGCATCAGACTGGGATGAGGAGGACCCAAGTTTGAGACCCCGAGGTCTCCAGCTTGAGCGCAAACTCATGGTTGCTGGCTCGAGCTTGGGGTTACTTGGTCTGCTGAAGGCCCGAGGTCAAGGCACATATGAGAAAGCAATCAATGAACAACTAAGACTTCGCAATGAAAAACTAATGATTGATGCTTCTCATCTCTCTCTGTTCCTGTCTGTCTGTCCCTGTCTATCCCTCTCTCTGACTCTCTGTCTCTGTAAAAAAAAAAAAGAAAGAAAAAGAAAAGAAAATGGTCTGTCTTTCTACTTTTTTTTTTTTATTTATTCATTTTAGAGAGGAGAGAGAAAGGGAGAGAGAGAAACAGAGAGGGAGAGAGAGGAGAGAGAGACAGAGAGATAAGGTGGGGAGGAGCTGGAAGCATCAACTCCCATATGTGCCTTGACCAGGCAAGCCCAGGGTTTTGAACCGGCGACCTCAGCATTTCCAGGTCGACACTTTATCCACTGCGCCACCACAGGTCAGACGAAAATGGTCTGTCTTGATTCTTTTGGCGGACGCAAAGCTTTGTTTCGGTGCAGCCCCAGCAGCCCGGCTTTGACAGAGGCCGTGAAATACACACACACCTTCACTGTGGATCACTCCCTCAAGTGGGCACTTCTCTTCGAAGGTGTGATGGGACTGCAGTGAGGCCCCTCATGGCCTTAAATAGTGTACACCCGCTGGGGCCAAATAATACATTCGCTCGCTGTCCAGGAACCTGTTTTTCTAAGGACAAGTTAAATGAATCATTGCCTTCTACCCTCAGACCTCAGATGAGGCCGAGCCATGGAACACTCTCCTCTGGTAGAGCCTGGGGAGGGGACACAGACAGTCAAGTTGAGTTTAAAGTCAAACTTGTCCCACTAGATTGGCCAGATGTAGTGCTGGGACTCAGCCAGTTCACACTGGTTTGGCAGAGCCGATACCTAATGTTTTGGTGAGTTTGGCAAACTAGTTGTTAAAATGGCATCTGTATCAGGGTTCTCTCTAAAGTGGGCACCTGGGCAGCCGCCCAATATGGAAATCACAGCTTTACATTCCTTACTCTTTTTAACGTTCATCAGTGCAACAGTGTATTCTAAGTACCTAGTAATGTTTATTATGTCCACGGGTGAAAAAAATGGCAAGTGATGACGCCAACCAAGAAGCAATATGGAAATACCTTAAATAACAGTTTTATTGTTTTATGTCAGGTATTAATATTTTTTCATTAATATTTTAAAAGTCTTATAACATAATTTAGTTTTGTGTACCTCTTTTGTTGTTCTTATTTTAAGTATTAAATGCATAAAATAATAAACTACCTTTCAGTATACCATTTTTTTATACTTAAAATGGTCATTAGGGCAGAGAACTGTTGTTAATTTGAATCCCACCACTGGCTAGATGCCACTGGGGGCAACTGTCAGTAGTGATCTTGTGACGGCTCTGAACAAGAAATATGAAATGTGTATTTCCTGTCACTCCCCAACAGGTCCAAAGATTCCTTTTATTTTAAACTACCATTTTTGGTGTTCCTTAGGTCAATGGGAATGTTTTCCTTGGTGCCCCTCACCTCCTCAAAATGTTGGGGGGATACTGCTCTCTTCTAATAAAAGGACTGCTTAATTTACCCCAAGAGAAGAAAAATATCAAAAAATGCTAATTTGGGGCCCTGGCCAGTTGGCTCAGGGATAGTGTTGGCCCGGCATGTGGATGTCCTGGGTTCGATTTCCAGTCAGGGCACAGAGGAGAGGCAACCATGTGCTTCTTCACCCCTCCCTGTTCTCTCTCTCATCCCCTCCTGCAGCCATGGCTCGACTGGAGTGAGTTGGCCCTGGGCACTGAGGATGGCTCCATGGCCTCTGCCTCAGGCACTAAGAAAAGCTTGGTTGGAGCAACAGAACAATGCCCCAAATGGGCAGAGCATCACCCTCTAATGGGCTTGCTGGGTGGATGCTGGTTGGGGCACATGCAGGAGTCTCTGTTTCTCTTCCTCTTACTAAATTTAAAAAAATTGTTAGTTTGGAAGTTAGGAAACTTAAGCTCTAGCCTCAATGCTGTTGCAAATATCATTTGGTTTGGCCCAGACCTATTCCACTCAAAAGTATATTCCTAAGAGTGAGCATGAGATGAGTAACTTGAATCTGCTGTTTACTAATCTGGTCTCAATTCCTACATACTTCTTGAACAAGTACATTTCACTGCATTGAGCATTATTCTTGTCTTTAAAGGTGTTAAATCTTGCAAGCCAATTGCTTTATGTGTTGGTCAATCAAAGAAGCAGCAATTTATTTCAGTGTTATAGGGAAAGAAAAACCTGGTCCCCTAGGCTTACTGCAGTAATGTGTTCATCTCCCTCATGGACCTCGCTAAGAGATCATCAAGGGTAATTTTAACAACTCCGTTTTCCTTTACAGACTGACTTGCCCAAACTTCTCTAAGGCACAACCGCAATGTTATAAGTTCTTGTCTTTTCAGTCCCCATTTTAGGCCAAATCAAGAGCATGGAAAATTTAGTTGAGAAAAAGAGAAAAAGGCAGGGAGCTAAACTTACTGTTTCACTTACTTTTTCTATTTAGTTGTGCATTCATTGGTTGCTTCTTGTTTTTGCCCTCACTGCTGAGGCAAACCCATGATCTTGGTGCTCTGGGACAATGTTCTATCTACTGAGCCACCCAGCCAGGGCCAAGAGCAAGGAGGACTTAAATGTATGTGGGTAGAGACAGATAGTTCTGGGCAATTACCACTGTCATGATTCTCTTAGCAGCTAAAAATAATAACTACTAATGTGGATATAGTCCTTTGAAGTTAATAGTGCAGTTTAATGTGTGTTATTATCTCTAATGGGTTGAGGTTTACAGCTCGCCTCTCACTATGCTAGGGTTAAGGACAGAGTGATGGCCGAAAAGGAGAATTCTGCCTGGAGAAGCCAGAGCAGCTAGCTACCTAGGCTCCCCGAGAAGAGGACACCTGCAATGCCCTTGTGTTATATCTATCACCTGATTTTCTGGGTACCTAGCTGGTATTGGTTCCAGATAGTATACTACAGAGTCATGGATTAAAAATACAACAGTCATGGCACTGGCTGGGTGACTCAATGGACGAGCATAGTCATGGAGCGCCAAGGTTGCAGGTTTGATCCCCGCTCAGGGCACATATAAGAAGCAGTCAATGACTGCACAACTAAATAGAACAATTAAACAGAACAACAAGTTAGTGATTCTTTCTCTCTCTCTCTCCCTTCCCTGCTATCTCACTCTATTTCCCCAGTCTCTCTTAAAACAATGAAAAAAAAATTAAATAAATAAAAATATAATTGTCATTAAAGCTTAGTTAAATAAAGGTTCTTTATGTATGTACTTTGTTCAACTCAAAGGTTTCAAAGTTAAGCTGTAACTATATTTAAACCTACACCGGGTCTCCGTCTTACATCACATGCATCTCTGCTGCTCTAAGATCAAGATATTATACATTAAGAGTTTATGGCCACTTAAAATACACACAACGGCAGCAAGACGGTGGATCCACAGCTTCGAGCTCCCAAATCAGTTTGACGTCCACTAGGTGGCGCTCCATATTAACGCAGTTCCTCAGTGTTTATGGAAAGAGCCAGGGACTTCCGCAGTTGAGGGTCTCTAACTTTTGTCTGCCATTATTTGGCAAGGAGTATTATGTCTTTGGGGCATTCTAAAAAATTAGCTGTGTCTCAGAACTCTAAAGTCAACCTGTCTCATCAGTTCCACTGAAAGAGAAAGCAAAGATCAGATATAATATAGCTGCATCACCTCTCAATAATTAATTTTTAAAAATTGGGATGAAAACACATCACACCCATTGCCTTGAGACACAGTCTAATCAAACTGTATTTTCTGTCCTTCTAGAAAACTAATACACACTGTGTGAACATTTTTAATATTGAAAAGCAAAAGCAAATCACTTATCAATGTAATCAGATGCCTCTATAGCAGGGGTCGGGAACCCTTTTGGCTGAGAGAGCCATGAATGCCACATATTTTAAAATGTAATTCCATGAGAGCCATACAATGACCCGTGTACATTACGCATTATCCAATAAAAATTTGGTGGTGTCCTGGAGGACAGCTGTGATTGGCTCCAGCCACCCGCTACCACGAACATGAACGGTAGGAAATGAATGGGTTGTAATACATGGGAATGTTTTATATTTTTAACGTTATTATTTTTTTTATTAAAGATTTGTCTGCAAGCCAGATGCAGCCATCAAAAGAGCCACATCTGGCTCTCGAGCCATAGGTTGCCGACCCCTGCTCTATAGCAAGAATTCCAAAGAGAAAGAGAGAAACTGAGAGAGATAGAGAGAGAGAGAGAGAGAGGGACTGCTGAAAGGATGATAATAAGATTGATTAAAAAAATTTAGGCAAAGTGAACTTGAGAAACAGATGGTGGATGAAAATGGGAGACTGCAAGGGTGCTCAGGAAAGAAGGTGGGGATGAGAAAATGTTAGTCAGTGCAAGCACTAAAACAAAGAAACCATTCAGGTCATACCTTGGGCAATGCATACTTGGGTAGCTTCATCTGCGCAAATGCGTTCCTTCGGTAGGACACGTAGTAATGTGGCCGTCCGCCTGTTGTCAGCTGGGTCAGAAACACACAGGTTGTAAGAGGAGCTGCTGTGGAAGTGACAGGTACTAGCAGAACGGCCACTGAATGAAAGGAGGTAGCTGCCAGCACATCGGTGTGAATGACTACTCTGGACAGGCGTAAGGAATCGGCGTTGTGTTTAAAAACAACTTCAACAGTATATGCGAGTTGGTCAGAGGCCCAGACTGAACCCACTGGACAAAAAACAATTCTCCGATTTGCACTGTGTGGCTTGGAAGCCAAGAAACATTTTCAGTTATTACTAACTGTTAAAAATACAAACCTCTAGGTATATTGGATCGATGTTCAGCAGCAGCCTGGCTATCCGGCCCCAAGACTATGGCCGTACAAACAGGTCCCCAGGCCATATCAGAAGGAAGTGGCCCAGGTCACACACTGGCAGAACTAGAGTCTCACATCTCCGGGCACTGAATTCCAGTTTGCCGCTGGGACACTGATGGCTGTGAGCAGGTCCAACACACACAGTGGTGCTGCTGACAGACTCAAGTCAAGTCAGGTCCAAAGTCATTCTGGATCTTTTTCTCCAGAGAAGATATCTGAGCTCCCCCCCCCCCCATTCCACACAGTCCAACGAACCCCATGGGAGTGAGAGGGGTGTGTGTTAAGGGTACCACTACCAATCTCTCTCTCCTTTGTAGCCATTTCTCCCCTCAACTTTACTGAGATATGATTGACATATGCCAACGATTTCCAACCAGTGTGCTGCAAGAATTCTAAAACAGGCCCTGGCCGGTTGGCTCAGCAGTAGAGCGTCAGCCTGGTGTGTGGGGGAACCGGGTTCGATTCCTGGCCAGGGCACATAGGAGAAGCGCCCATTTGCTTCTCCACCCCCACCCCTCCTTCCTCTCTGTCTCTCTCTTCCCCTCCCGCAGCCAAGGCTCCATTGGAGCAAAGATGGCCCGGGCGCTGGGGATGGCTCCTTGGCCTCTGTCCCAGGTGCTAGAGTGGCTCTGGTCACGGCAGAGCGACGCCCCGGACGGGCAGAGCATCGCCCCCTGGTGGGCAGAGCATCATCCCCGGTGGGCGTGCCGGGTGGATCCCGGTCGGGCGCATGCGGGAGTCTGTCTGACTGTCTCTCCCCGTTTCCAGCTTCAGAAAAAGAAATAAAAATAAAAAAAAGAATTCTAAAACATGCAATACCTGACTATTTAGTCAGAGGCACTGACCTCTTTTCCCTTAGATTGTCAAATAAAAAAATGACAACAGCCAACACAGCAAGAGCCATCCAGTGTGAATGAATCAAAATTCTACCTTTTTTTTTGTCAGATCAGTAAAAACAATGTTATTTTTTGGTGTGCCGCAGAATTTTAGTAATTAGTTTATGTGTGCCATGAGATGAAAAAGGTTGAAAATTGCTGACACCTGTAAGTTTGAGGTAAAATGTGATGATTTGATACATATTTATAGTACAAAATAATCACCACACATAAGTTTAGTTAATACCTCCATCCCTTCCCCTAATTAAGATTATTGTGTGTGTGTGGTGATATCATTGAAGATCTACTCTCTTAACAACTTTCAAGTCTACAATACAGTCTTATGATGTATGTATTATGTAATACCGTGCTGTGTATTACATCCCTTGAACTTACTCATTTTCTAGTGGGAAGTTTGTATCCTTCACCAACATCTCTCCATTTCCCTACCTCCTAGTCTTTGGAAACCACTACTGTACCCTCTATTTTTATGAGTTCCTGCAGCCACTCTTCACCCAAATTTCTGGAGTTTAAATGTCAGCTGGAGTTGGCATACTAAAATGTCAATGTATGCTTTGGGTGACTGTTCATCAGACACATAAATCCATGACTAGAAAATTATCCTAACAACAATATGTGGCCGGATCACCTCTTAGTCCTTGTGATGAGTTACAGAGTCATGTTCATAGTGGCATGGGTAGAAAATATCTGAAGCTCTACATGTAGAATTGATTATCATATTTAAGTCATATACATGGATTATAAATGGTTATTAGAAAACAGAAAAGGTTTCCGGAAGGAACACTGACAGAGAAATGAATGAGAGAACCAACGTGTGTAACCAGTTCAATGTCACTTGATAATTGATGCTGAAGTTATCCAAGTGCTCATTACTCATTTCCCTGAAGCAAAAGAAAATGTCTGTGTGTGGTGGGTAATTGTTTGTGATACGTTTTTAAAGCACATTGGCTGATGTGGGCATTTTGAACATTTGCTTCCTCAAACCATGGGATTAAATATTCTAAATTGTGACTTCTTTCTAAATAAATATAACAGTGTGCCTCAGTCTTCATGAAATCACATGTATTTGTGTGTGCATGTGTACATCTACTAGTTATATACTAGTATAGCATCTACATAGTATAGTGTGTGTATATATATATATATATACTGTATATAGTGTGCCTCTACCATTGTTAACAAGGAAAGAAATAACTGAATCTGCAAAGGCCATGTCCAATAAACGAAGATGTTCCTGAAATGCTGAAAAGAAGTAAAGCACTCTTGCTTCCTCTCTCTTCTAAACACTCAGGCAAACTCTGCTTCTCAAGCTGTTCCCACTCTCTTAGGCGGTGAAAAAACGTGTCTGAATACATCTCATCTAAATTCTCTTCATCCTCATGACAGTCGGTGCATGACAATAATGGCTGATTACTCACCATGCTTTCTCTGCCTCCCACTACCTCTAGCCACCCCACAGCTTCCTGTTCCCACCAGCTTCTCTATTCTTAAGGTGGGTCTTGGGGAGGAGGCTGATTGGCCGGCTATTCCCCTGACAGGAAGAGACTGACATTTCTGCTCAGTCCCCACTGATGACTGATGGGAGCTTTGGAATTCAAACAAGGGGGAGGCACAGTCCTGGGACAGTGCCTCCCTGACCCCATGTTGATCAAGTCTTCCAGACCCTGCCCAAAGGAGCTAATTAATATTCCCTTAGTACAGATGCTTTGATACTTGGTAATGCTTTTTTTGTAGAAAAGATAATGTTTTCTTCTTTTCTTTTTACTCTTAAGGTAGAGGAGGCAGGCAAACAGGGCTGCATTAGGGACAGACACAGGAAAAGACCTTTGAGACAATCAGTAGAAGTGGATCTCTCATACCTGAACAAACACGTAATCATCCTGCACAATCAAGGAGTCTGGGTCAATGTAGCCCGGGAAAGGTTTATTTCTGTTGGCCTCCGTGCAGTTCTGCATTCGGCAAGTCAGGTATTGTGAATCTGAAAGAAAATGGGGGTGGGGCGAGATACACAGGTGGCATTAGGGTCAGAATGGATGTTATTTCCCTTGCTACCTCCAAGTCTTTAAACAAACCCCCTCATTCTTTGCCAACCACACTACTGTTGTCGTCACTGTCATTATGATTTTACTCACATGCTGTCAACACCGTTACCTCTGTCTCCCAGGGCCTCTACAACTTCTGCCACCCGAGAACACAAAATTCCCACTCATTCTTTCTTTCCCTTCTAGACCAAATGAACATATTTTCAACGACTGGCAATAATACTTGTGCTTCCATAGTGATTTTTCTCAATAGGCTTCACTTCCACACTTTGACCTTTGATTAACAGATAGGGGAGCATGCACAGGTATGCGATCATCAATCATCTCAGGTTAGAAGTGCTGCTATTATAAATAATAAGGTTCTATGGCAAGATAAAGGCTTTTCTTCTACTAATTATAAGTGAAACAGAATAGAGACAGGATTTCCCAGTCAAAAACTTAGTTCTCTTTTTATAGATGAGTAAATTAAGGCCTAGATTCTCACCTGAGACTCTACAGCAGATGATAAGCGCATAATAATAACTCTTGAATAAATTTGATCTCTGGGGATGTATATTGTGTCAGAGAGGTTGCCCCTGGTTTTCAACCACAACTATGCTGGTCTCTCTACTATTCAGATGTCACTTCCTTTCTCAAAACTCCTTTTGCCTCCTTGGATTTAGAATAAATTCCACCCCTCCACTGCCCACCAATCCTACCTCCTCTCTTGCTAATCTCTTCTTCTCTTCCTATGATTCTGTAATCTGTCCTACCTGTCGTTGAGAAAGTTGGCCAAACTCTCTACCACTATACAACTTTGCATGTCTACTCCTTCTACTTAAAATGCTTCTTCTCAGGTTATTTCCAAAGATGGCTCTAGATTTCAGCTCACTGTTACTTCTGAAGATCTTCCATGATTACTTTCTATCATATACCATTCTGTGAATTCCCTTCATGAAATTGATTATTTACCCTTCAAAGTGATTTATCTAAAACTGCCTTGTTTGTTATTTATTGCTCACCCCGCCATCATCCTTGTTTGTTATTTATTTCTCACTTCCCCATCATTAGAATATAATCTCCGTGAAGACAGAGACCTACCTCTTTTTTTTTTGTTATTCACTGCTGTACCCCAGGTTCTACTACCATTCCTGGCACATCATAGGCAATAAATTCATTGAAACATGCCTTTTTATTGGGATGTATCTTTTTGAAGGAAATAGGAAGCTATTTTACCTTATTTTTTTGATGCTTAATGAATGGTGAGCTTGATTTTAGGACATTAGAGATATATGCAGAAATCTTTTATTCCAAATAAAAAAGATCAATAGATAATTATTTATGAGACCAGGGTAGGATACAAGGATTCACTAATTTCCCTTAAGGAAATTTCCACAACTATCCTTTCCTTAAGGTACCCCTGTACTCTACCAGGAGAGTCACTTGAGGTGGCCAGCACATTTGCTCCATCTGAACAATGACTGATGTGTTTGTTGATAAGCTCTTAGGAGTCTGATGGAGGAAAGTTTCACCCACAACCTCCCTCCATCTGGCTGCCATATGTAGAAATGACAAATGGGGACAGCTCTCAACTCCTCTGACCCATCAAGTCCCACTGAAATCCCTGGTGATGAAAACTAAAGAGCCTTCTAGTTGCCTCTCCCTGTCTTCTTTTTCAGACACTCTAATACTTCCATTTTATTCCAGAACTCAAGATGTTTGTCCTTGAAGACAATTTCTGGGACTTAACCTCCCAGAATGGTCCTCCCTACAGTACAGAAAATCTCTACATCACAATTGCATACTCCACTGGACCCTTTTAAAACTTTCAGTTGACTTCTATTTTTCAAAAGGTAGACTAGAGGTCATAGAAACAATGGAAATTGGCAACTATGAGACCTGGGCTTGAGTTCTGGTGTGGCCATTTATTAGCCGCATCATTCAAAGGAAAGCACTGAGTCTTCCTGAGTCTTGCCACGTTCATTCATAATGGTGATGCCAATGTCAACTATCCTGTAGCCTGGCGGTAAGAGGGAACTGACGGAAGTAATATACATGCTAAATGTTCAACACTCACACTTTTTTTTTTTGTATTTTTCTGAAGCTGGAAATGGGGAGGCAGTCAAACAGACTCCCGCATGCGCCCGACCAGGATCCACCCGGCACGCCCACCAGGGGGCGATGCTCTGCCCCTCCGGGGCGTCGCTCTGTCGTGACCAGAGCCACTCTAGTGCCTGGGGCAGAGGCCAAGGAGCCATCCCCAGCGCCCGAGCCATCTTTTGCTCCAATGGAGCCTCGGCTGCGGGAGGGGAAGAGAGAGAGAGAGAGAGAGAGGAAGGAGAGGGGGAGGGGTGGAGAAGCAAATGGGCGCTTCTCCTATGTGCCCTGGCCGGGAATCGAACCTGGGACTCCCGCATGCCAGGCCGACGCTCCACCACTGAGCCAACCGGCCAGGTCCAACACTCACACTTTTAAGTGTCTGTCTTTGTCAATATGGATAAATTCTCTGTTTTCTCTTTTGCTATCTTTCACAATGATTAGACCAGCTTGGGGCACACAGTAGGTCCTTAAGAAGACTTCGCTGAACTGATTTAGAGTACTCTGGCTGTATGCCTGCATCAGGTAATGGTGGTGACTTGCGCAACCTTCCCTGCCTCTTTGCCGGAAATGCCAAACCGGATCTGTGGGCTTCTCCTTTCTCCATGTGACTCAGAAGTTCCCATACGCAAGGACTAATCCTTTTGGGTCGATGCCCATTTGAGATCTTCCTACTTCCACGCCCCCACTAGGTTTAGGAAAGGCCATTTAACCTCAGTTCTAGTAAACAGAAAGTGAGGGGGTTCTTCTAAGGAGCTGGTATTGAAATCTTGCTTCGAAAGAGTATATAAGTATTTGTAGAAACGCTTAATATATTTTACATGATAAAAAGATGTGACCAGTTAATAATGTTTCATCAACACTCATTTCTTAGTCTTGAAGATTAGATCATGGTTGTATATGATGTTATCATTAGGGGAAACTGGGTAAAACTGTACTGTCTTGGTAACTTTTCTGTTTATCTAAATTTATTCCAAAATAAAAGTTTCTTGAAAGTAGGTTACCAAAATATGTGCATATGGACCCAATTTTGTGCCAGCAATATATATAGATATATGTATATGTATGTTTGTACAGGAAAAAATGAATAGAAGATATATATATATATATATATATATATATATATATATATATATAGTCAACAACAGTATAGCAGCGATGAAGGGAGGCAGACAACGACGTGCAAATCTCTGGTCAGCACCCTCTGGGTCAGGCCAGGGGTCATCGTGGACTTGTGAGCTCCAGCTCACAAGAATTAGAGAACCATCTGGTATCCCTCCAGCTCCCTCCACTCCCGAGTCATCCTGAGGAGGAGCTGTGGAATGAACCTGTCCTCAGGTGGAGAATTACTAAAGGTACCACTGGGTGGCGCCAGAAAAGCCCCGGGAAAAAGACCAGAAGGCACTTCCTGCTCAGAGTGGCTCAAAGCACAATTTCGAGTGGAAGGGAAAGGCTCAGTGTCACGCTGCCTGCCCTTGGTCAAGCACCCCTGGTTCGTTCCCCTTCTCCTCCTAATGGCAGCAGAACAAGACTGGCTGGACTTCATAACCAGGGACCAATGGCTCCCACTCCCATTGGGCCTGGCTGTCATAGCGTTAGTCCAGGGGTCCCCAAACTTTTTTCACAGGGGGCCAGTTCACTGTCCCTCAGACTGTTGGAGGGCCGGACTATAAAAAAAACTATGAACAAATCCCTGTGCACACTGCACATCTTATTTTAAAGTAAAAAGACAAAACTGAAATAAATACAATATTTAAAATAAAGAACAAGTAAATTTAAATCAACAAACTGACCAGTATTTCAATGGGAACTATGCTCCTCTCACTGACCACCAATGAAAGAGGTGCCCCTTCCGGAAGTGCGGCGGGGGCCGGATAAATGGCCTCAGGGGGCCGCATGCAGCCCGCAGGCTGTAGTTTGGTGACCCCTGCGTTAGTCCTTTGAGTAGTGAGTTCTTTCATGCTTGCTGACCCCCCGGAGTGAGTTTTTTATCTTTTTTTTTCAAAAAGTAAAATTAGTTTCAGTTCCAGTTTTATTAACTTAAAATCATGTTTGTTTGATAACCAATTTATGGGAACAAGAAGAACATATATTTGCCTCTTTTTAATGTAGCCTTAATTATTTTTAAAATAAATTGATCGTACCCTGGATGGTCAGGAGGCGCGAGGAGGTACATGAACATTCGTGCTGCCCAAAGGGTTAAGTATGATGAATTCTTTCCATGTTCAATTCCAGGGAGTGTATGAGGTGATCCCATTGGAAGTATCTTGTAATTTGGCATTAATTAACATCAATTAATGTATGCAACTGTTAGACTTTAGAACTGATTCCATTCCTTTCCCCACACAGATGTTTGCCTCGCCGTTGGTAACGCGGCCACGGCGCTGCTCCGCATCCGCGCCCTGCAACAGCTGCTGTTTGGAATCATGGAGCCCCGGTCCGCCCAACCCCAGGACGATCTACAGAAAAGAAGCCGCCTTTAAAAGGCCAGCCTTTGAGCAGAGCAACAGGGGTTTACAGCAAGCTCCAGGCCTGCTCGTGTGGTCTACCCAAGCAATCAGCAGCCCTCTTTAAACTCTGGCCTGGAAAGCGGGAATGAGGAACAGCCATCTTGCCAGTGGCTGTGACGACCAAAGACGTCAGTTATAAATGTGTTTGGTCCAGTGCCTGGCTGGACCGTGCTCAGCTGATGCTGCCTGTGCCGGTTATTGAAATCCTCCCTCCTTAATCACCAGGCCTGCTCACTGTGTTTCAAGGGAACCAACTATAAAGTATATTCCAGACACTGCTGCCTGAGACATTATCGTTCCTTATAGTCAATGTTTGGTTTGGGTTCAAGTTTCCCCCCCTCCTTTTTTTCCAAGTGAATGTAGGGGAGATAGAGAAACAGAGCCCTGCATGTGCCCTAACTGGGATCCACACGACAACCTCTGTCTGGGGCTGATGCTCTGCCCATCTGCGGCCATGCTTGAAACTGAGCTATTTTTAGTGCCTGAGGTGGAGGCTCCACAGAGCCATCCTCAGTGCCCAGAGCTGATGTGCTCAAACCAACTGAGCCATGGCTGCAGCAGTGAAAGAGGGGGAGGGGAGGAGAAGCAGATGATCGCACTGGGCCAACGCTCTACCAGAGTCTACTGGGCAGAGCCTGGGTTAAAGTCTTTTAAAGTAATTTTTTTTAAAACACCATGAAAAATATATTTGTATTATCAATGGTGGCAGATATTGTGGGCATGTGTTCTGAGTTGCAATCAGGGAAGAACTGAAGAATCAGCACGGCCAGGAGGAGGGCACGGAGTCGCCCTGGTGCCCAGCACCCAGGGCCAGCCAGTCTATAGCCCGTTGTTCCACGAGCACTCCCTGCTGTTGGAGTGGCGTTCTAGACCAGTGGTCCTACCTTGTCTCCTACGTGCTAGGTGACTGTGAGAAGGTCATTCACCAAGCTAGGCTTCAGACTTCTCCTCTATATAAAGAAGGTTATTAGAATCTCAGAACTAAAAAAGGATGTTAAAAATCAGACTATGGGCCCTGGCCAGTTGGCTCAGCGGTAGAGCGTCGGCCTGGCGTGCGGGGGACCCGGGTTCGATTCCCGGCCAGGGCACATAGGAGAAGCGCCCATCTGCTTCTCCACCCTCCCCTCTTCCTCTCAGTCTCTCTCTTCCCCTCCCAATGGAGCAGCGAAGGCTCCATTGGAGCAAAGATGGCCCGGGCGCTGGGGATGGCTCCTTGGCCTCTGCCCCAGGCGCTAGAGTGGCTCTGGTCGTGGCAGTGCAACACCCCGGAGGGGCAGAGCATCACCCCCTGGTGGGCAGAGCGTCGCCCCTGGTGGGCGTGCCGGGTGGATCCCGGTCGGGCGCATGCGGGAGTCTGTCTGACTGTCTCTCCCCGTTTCCAGCTTCAGAAAAAAAAAAAAAATCAGACTATGACTTTATGGTGTGACAGGCCTTTATCCCACTTTAACCATTGAACCTGTCTCCCCCCCCCCCCCCGCCCCAGTCCCCGAACTTCCCCCAACCCCCAGTTTCTGACCACACAAACAAAGCTCTCTGATGTTGCTGGCTGCTCTGCCTTCAGGGTTCCTGCTTTCTCTAAACATCATGTTCGTTCCTGCCTGAGACCTTTTGGCCATTGAGGGCGCTCCCCTGGTTTGAACAGCCTTTTCCTGTCCAGTTACCCTGTCCAAACACTGCCTGGGCCCCCTGCTGCCCAGTTTTCCCTGTGTCTCAGGCAGACCTCTCCCTTCCCGCCTGTCTCCATCGACAGCACCGCTGTCCTGTGGCATTAACCTCCAAAATGACCAGACACGTCTCCGCTGGGGCAGGAATGTGCTGAATGAATCACAGCCTTTTTCTTCTTTAACTCTGGAAAAAATTGAGGAAGAGCTCCTTCTTATAGGTGATGAACTCCAGGCATAGGGATGAAATTTGCAGAAGTCCAAATGCTAGTAAACAACAGAGCAAAACTACCCATCATGGATCTCCGGGTCTCTGTCCCCTGATTCCATCACTCTCCAAAGACTTAGCGCCAGTTCCTTTACTACACATAATACGGTATAAGGCTCATTTTAAACAAAAACATCAACTGTGTAGGCAAGAATAAGTACTTTGAAGCTCTCCCCACACCCATTAATTTTTTAACTTAAAGCAGAATATACCTCTGCAGCTAATTTCTTCCTTTTGTTCTTCCTATTGTTCTATTACTTGTTTTAGAACCTTCTTATTAAATGTTCTCACCCAACAAACAAACGCACACACACATACACATGTGAGCACAGTGTGTCAACAAGCTTGTGCTCATATAAACTCCGTTTCTGTCAAAGTTCTAGAGCCCTCTGTGGCATGTACCAGGTAGAAATTGAGGTCTTCCAAAGTGAGGGTGTAGCCTTGGGCCCTGAAAGAGTTCACAGTGGTGAAGAAGGCTCTGTGAAAATGATATACTTAAGCCCTGGCTGGTTTGCTCCGTGGTAGAGCATCAGTCCGGTGTGTGGATGTCCCAGGTTTGATTCCTGGCCAGGTCACACAGGAGGAGTACCCATCTGCTTCTCCACCCCTCCCCCTGTCACTTCTCTCTCTTTCTCTCCTTCTCTCTTTCTCTCTCTTAACCTCCCCTCCTGAAGCCATGGCTCGATTGGAGCAAGTTGGCCCCAGGCACTGAGGAGGGCTCCATGGTCTCTGTCTCAAAATGGTCTCTATCTAAAAAATGGCCACTACTGCAATGGAGCAAGGGCCCCATCACCCTCTAGTGGGCTTGCTAGGTGGATCCTGGTTGGGGCGCATGCGGGAGTCTGTCTCTGCTTCTTCTCCTCTCACTAAAAGAAAAATAAAATAAAGAAAAAGGACACACTTGGATCAGAAGTCCTTTGGCAGGAGAGCTTTCAGCAGTGCTTTCTTCTATGAGCCCTTCTGAGTTTGGTCTGGTGTAACTTCCTAAGTGCCGTCTTTTATTGTTAGTCATTGGACATTTAGGAGGCCATGATTACTACACAGAAAGTTCTGGGATGATAATATATTATTATTATTAATTATTATTATTATTATTATTATTTTGCCAAGCACAAGGTTAGGAATTAGAGACACGGGAGAGAACAAAGAGCATAATAATTTGACAGCAAGAAAAGTCACTCGCCAATCCCCACGCAGCGTGACCAGTGTGGCCCAGGAGAGGCGTGGGTGCAGCGCTGAGGGCCCACATGTGAGGGACATCGACATCCAACCTTCACACCTTACCACAGATGGTCTCCTTTATGCGGGGACTCCGCCTGTGACTCTGCATTTATTTCACTTGGCAGGACGCAGAACTGTCAGGCTGTTAAGGTCGAAGGTAGAAATAACTTCACTATTCATTCTACCTCGTACTGGAGACAATGTGCTGTGCTGGGGACAAGGGTGGGGATCCCACAGAAGGTTTCAGAGAGGAGCTGAGGAAAGCTGGGAAGGCTAGTGGGGGCAGTGACAAGGATGAGTCATTGTTACAGAAAGGGGCTCTGGGCATGTGTCAGGGCTAGGGGTCCTCACTGTGAGAAAGTCATACTAGAAATCCAGTTTAAATAAAAAAAAAAATACAAAGTTATCTGTAAGGTCACACCTAGCCATGAAAAACTGAGAAGTGCATTTGTTTCAAACTGTCCAAGTTAAGTTTACAAAGAAAAGTGGCTGGGAGGAAAGAGACAGGGAGAGAGAGGAGGACGAGCAATATCAACGAAAGAGAAGAGAAGCACAAACACAAGTGGGAAGGAGGGAGGTGGGGGGAAGGGAGGAAGAAATTAAAGCAGTTTAGTGCACTTGGGAGAAAATACACAGAATCACAGAATCTCTTCTCCGGGGTATTTTTGGGGGTGGGGTGTACAATACTTACTTAGATATATTCACATGGTATTATATGATTGATTCCAGGCCAAAGAGTCAATTCAAGAGACTGCCTCTGAGACATGTGGGTAGGTTCATTTCACTATTTTTGTTTAAAGATTTTATTTATTAATTTTTAGAGAGGGGGGAGAGAGAGAGAAGGCAGGAAGGAGCAGGAAGCATCAACTCCTATATGTGCCTTGACCAGGCAAGTCTGGGGTTTCAAACCAGCAACCTCAGCGTTCCAGGTCAACACTTTATCTTTGCACCATCACAGGTCGGGCTCATTTTACTATTTATTCACTCTGTAACTTTCTCTTTTTATTGCCCCCAACATTGACTATCATACTTAGACTGTGATAGTAATCCCACAAAGATTAGTAAGGTACAACCCCTGCCTTCTATAGTAGAATAACAAGACAGGTGACAGATTTCCCTGGCTTCTCTATACTCTAGTCATGTAACCTGTCTGTTATACCTCAACCAGGCCACACGCGCTCATACTCCATATCCTTCGCATGTTCTGTTCCATCTGTCTGCAATGCTCTTCTACCAGGAAGATGCACAGAGCTTTCCGTTACTTCCATAAGGACTTGGCTAAAATATCAAATGTCACCTTACCAGAGATTCCTTCTTGGACAGCCTTCTCTCCTTTAATTACCATCTAATCTCTCTACTGTGTTTTATTTTTCTCTCTACAACTTATCACCACCTGACATTATGTATTTGTTTATAACGCCCCCCCTCCCAGTAAAAGGTAAACTATGATAATGAGGCTATTGCAGCTCCCCCGACTACCCATCACTCATGCATGCCTAGAAGAGCTGCACATGTCTAACAATTTTTACTGAATGAATGAATAATGGGTCAGGAGTGAGACAGAGCTGGCTCCAAATTCTAGCCCTGAAGCAATGGCCAAAACATTTCATCCTTGCGAGCCATGTTTTCCTCATAGCTAAAAGGAGGAAAGTGACAAAAGGGTCTACTTCCAAGAGTCATGCAGCTGAAATGTAACCCTTGCAGCATCACTAACAGGAACGTGATGCATGGTATCAGCATCACCGTGGCCCGAGAGCGCACAGGGCAAAGAAAGGGGATGTCTGAGGAAGTGTCACAATCTTTATGATACTGCTGTTTTATTTTTTAAAGCAGGAGTGAGAAGCATTAGGCATTTTCCAAACAGTTGGACATCGCCGCTCGTTCGTGTTATGTGAACGGGCGCCGCTGTGTCCCGAGCGTCCAAGGACCCACTAGAAACCCAGACCTCTGCTCTAGAGCCAATGTGGGGGGATGACAGGTTTCTCTGGTGCATCTCTGTTCTCTCATCCTCAGGATGGGACTTAAGGGCACAGATCTCCACACAGAGGGGAGGACACACAGGTTGCAGCGGGAACTGCACAAACTGGGTACAAAGATCCGTGCCTGAAAGCTACTCAGCTGAGCCTGCGGCCATGCAGTCCCTCGGCTTGTCCATCACTGTGTGCAGAAGCCCATGCTACCTGTTCACGCTTCTCCGGCTGGTTTTCAGCGTTGTCTTTGGGCTACTAAATCAGGAATAGTCGAAACCTCGAGACTTCTGCAGTATGGAAAACGAGGTCAAAATGACATTGCTGGAGAGAAAAGCAAAGCGCCCCTGTCCAAGCTAATCCCTGATGCCTGACCCAAGGACAGGCGGAGAGAGGCGAGAATGCATGTGCCCATGTGGTGGCACATGCCGGGCCGCACAGCCTGAAGCTGAGCGGAAACGCAAACCCCTAACCTCTCCCCTAGAAGCTCTGAATAAACTAACTGATTGAAAATGGAGGTAAACGGAGACTCTGAAATGTGGGGTCTAATAACGTCATTTTGCGTTCTAGCAATGGGACTCTGGAGTGGGGGCGACAACCTTGATATTTTTCAATTTTTATATAAACGCCAAAGTATCCATCTTATCTAGAACATTAACGAGAGTTGGTATCTTTTGCAGGTTCACTGGAGAGGAGATACAAATAGCAAAGAAAAAAAAATTCTTAACTTCATTCCTAACTCAATAAATGCATATTAAAACAATATGAATAATGCCCTCCGTTTTGCTCAGCAGAGGAATTATGTTTAAAGAAATCCTTCATAATGTCCTGGGTGAGCGAGAGCTTGCAGACACACATTCTCATCTTGAGAGAGCGTGCAATGATGCAAGTGTTTCAGAGGGCAATGTGCCGTCATCTAGGGAAACTTAAAATATATATACTTTCAAACCCAGGGTTTTAGTACCTTCTCGTTCAGCAGTGCTTGCTCCTGGTATAAGTGAGAATGCTCACTAACCACATAAGCAATATGTATGGATGTGTGCGTCTGTCAGCACTGTTCGAAACAGCCTAACAGCTATATATCTATTCACAAGATAAGTGACTAGGTCAGAGTTGGCTGCATCGTGGGAATTGGGTAGCAATTCGCCATGATGTGGCTAAATTTACATGTGCTGATACAAAACAATTTTTAACTTGTTGTTGTATTCACTCACACTGCATTTGCCATAATGGCTTTACAACATGTGCATTTATGAGCGTGTGTCTATGTGCAAAAACATACACATTTAGCTGTTTTAGCCCTGGCTGTACTTGAGTGCGACTTACCCTTTACATTGTCGGCGCCCCTGTTGTTGGTATAAAAGTAACCCACGCTTATAGTAACAACTCCAACGAAACGCCCGCTGGCTGATTTCCGGAGGGCAGGGGAGAGCTGAGGGCTACGTCACCTCCCTCCAGCAGCTCAGCGACGCTCGCCCTATCCAGGTATTGATCCGGGTGCCACTTAGTATATAGACATTGGATTGGAGGGCTGGGAGATGGGAAGTAGAAATACTCTCACTCAAGACCAACATTAGTGGGATGATGGTTACATGGAGTTGTGAGTTTCCTTTTATTTTAGCTGGTGAAATTCTCCTTTGAGATTCATTTCAGGAAGAGTTTTGGTTTCACAATTGGGTAAAGGGCAGTGGTTGTTTTCCCTAGTAAAGAGATTAGTTTGGGGGCAAGCTGTTATAAGGTTACTTAGTCATGCCAATAGACCCTCAGGCCAGGAATTGACTCCTGTCCCCTGTCCTACCTGGTGTGGATCATCACCAGTACAGAAACATACAAATCACCAGTTGGGCCTTTCATTTTGGGAAGTGAAAAAGGTCAAACTTGGGACGATGTTTACAGAGGAGCATAAATGTAGAATCATACATCCATGTGTAATTGTCATGTGGAGACTTCTGATAAAAGTTAGGTTCTGGCCTGACCTGTGGTGGCGCAGTGGATAAAGCATCGACCTGGAATGCTGAGGTCACCTGTTCAAAACCCTGGGCTTACCTGGTCAAGGCACATATAGGAGTTGATGCTTCCTGCTCCTCCCTCCCCCTTCTCTCTCTCTCTCTCATTCTCTCTCCTTCTAAAAATTAATAAAAGTAAAAAAAAAGTTTTTTTTTAAATTAAAAAAAAAAGTTAGGTTCTTTTTCTCTAAAATCACACAGACACACACACACACGCACACACACACCATATGGCACAAAAATTCAGGGAGTTAGTGTATTTTTTACACTCATCCATTAGCCCCATAGAATGCTATAGACTCTATGATTAAAACCCTAGGGTGAAAGGCCCTACTTTACAAAAAAACATGACTATACAGTGAGACACACATATATGTATTAAGTCAACGCATTTTAATGTTAATGTTTGTTGACTTAATAAATATATGTGTGTCTCACTGTATAGTCTGAGCTGAGGTTTTGTACAAAGTATCAAAATTAAACAGGACACAATTTTTTACAAAGCTTCAAATCCGACAGTTTGATCACTACTTTCTCTGTAACTGTGTACATGACACACTCATATACAAACCTGCCTATATTAGGTAAATCAGTAAAATGCAGGATCCCTTTTTACTTCTTACATGCTCTGGGCAGCAGTTTTACTGTCCTGGGGACATACAGTGTGTGGGTGTAGACATATTGACACACACACACACACACACACACACACGTGATTTGCAAACATTAAAGCATCTGTTTCCTGGACAAGGACCTATCAGTTTGTCCTCAGTTGAATGTGGGGGCCAACAACAAATGCCACATTCAATAAATATGTTTAAAATTTTCCCGTAAGGACCCCTCTGTGATTGACTGTGATGGAGGTTGCTCTGTTCAGCTTGCCTCCTGAGACAGAGGTAATCTGATAAAGAATCACACCCTTGCCACAACTGTCAACTACAGCACATCCAGGTTTCACAACACCACTGGCAAGAACCATCTCTGCCAGCCATAGACCCTCAGGGCAAAAGCTTCCCAGAGCTTACCTCCCCTCAAATATGGGACTTCAAATGAAACAGACAGTAACTATAAAATGTCATCGACAGAGGTTTTGAAATGAGACTAAAACTGAACTTTGAGGCCCTGGCCGGTTGGCTCAGCGGTAGAGCGTCGGCCTAGCGTGCGGAGGACCCGGGTTCGATTCCCGGCCAGGGCACACGGGAGAAGCGCCCATTTGCTTCTCCACCCCTCCGCCGCGCTTTCCTCTCTGTCTCTCTCTTCCCCTCCCTGCAGCCAAGGCTCCATTGGAGCAAAGATGGCCCAGGCACTGGGGATGGCTCTGTGGCCTCTGCCCCAGGCGCTAGAGTGGCTCTGGTCGCAACATGGCGACGCCCAGGATGGGCAGATTATCGCCCCCTGGTGGGCAGAGCGTCGCCCCTGGTGGGCGTGCCGGGTGGATCCCGGTCGGGCGCATGTGGGAGTCTGTCTGACTGTCTCTCCCGTTTCCAGCTTCAGAAAAAATGAAAAAACAAAACAAAACAAAAAAAAAACACTGAACTTTGAATAACAAACCCAGATAAGCATTTGCAACCTGTCCCATGGGGAGGAGCCAAGTAAGCTAGTGAGGGACTGTTAGTGTGTCAGACGTCTCAGAGCCTTGGCTACACAATTCCTAAACCCATTAAAATCAGACAAAAAAAATCCCTCTTCAAAGTAAAAATGTTTTATATAATTTTTGCATTATCCCCTACAAGATGTATGCCTTAGAATATAAACAATAGGTTCCACATACTTAAATATTTTACTACCATATTTCCCCACGTATAAGATACTCCCATGTATAAGA
Organism: Saccopteryx bilineata; assembly: GCF_036850765.1. Taxonomy (NCBI): domain Eukaryota; kingdom Metazoa; phylum Chordata; class Mammalia; order Chiroptera; family Emballonuridae; genus Saccopteryx; species Saccopteryx bilineata. The sequence goes on from NC_089496.1 coordinate 94,418,573, forward strand.
TGCACCATTATTTGGGGGCCCAAATTTTTTTAAAATGTTATTACACAAAGTTATTGAATCAAGTTTTATTCATCATAAAACTCACACAACTCCTCATGATGGTCAAAACTTCCATCCATTAGCTTGTCCTCACCTGTGTCTGATGATGAATCACTGTCTTCATATATTGCCTCACCCTCAGTTCCATCCACGGCATTTGAAATGCCACAGCCACTGTGTAAGACGCATCCGCTTTTTAGACCCCAAATTTTTCAAAAAAGGGTGCGTCTTATACATGGGGAAATAGACAAATAATAATAAAGAGAGAAGAGGGATTTCAGTGAGGGAGGGGGGAAAGGGAAAATGTACAGATATGGGAATTCTAGGGGCAACTGATCAACCGGAAGCCTAAATTTGAAATATACTCCCAGCTTCATTGGCTGGCACCTTGCGACTTACCCTGAGCTCTCTCTGCTCTTTCTTTCTTTCTTTTTTTTTTTTTTTTTCATTTTTCTGAAGCTGGAAACAGGGAGAGACAGTCAGACAGACTCCCACATGCGCCCGACCGGGATCCACCCAGCACGCCCACCATGGGGCGATGCTCTGCCCATCCTGGGCGTCGCCATGTTGCGACCAGAGCCACTCTAGTGCCTGAGGCAGAGGCCACAGAGCCATCCCCAGCGCCCGGGCCATCTTTGCTCCAATGGAGCCTTGGCTGCAGGGAGGGGAAGAGAGAGACAGAGAGGAAGGAGAGGGGGAGGGGTGGAGAAGCAAATGGGCGCTTCTCCTGTGTGCCCTGGCCAGGAATTGAACCCGTCTCTCTGTTCTTTCATTCTCTCCTCCTCCTCCTCCTCTCTGTTTCTTTTACTTGGAGCCACATTACTATGTTGGAGAGAGAAATATAGAGAAAGAGAGAGAGAGAGAAGGAGGGAGGGAGGAGGACATGATACCGAGAAACATCTTTTTTTATATACCCAGGTCAGGCATTATGCTAAGATCCTTTACTTCAATTGGTAGGTAATTTTTTTCTTCTGTTTTGTTTTGACAGGGATAACTTTTCAAATTAAATCCTTTTATTGAATTTTCACTCTTGGGTAGTTTCTGAAGATGCTGCCTTTGCAAAAAAAGTAAAATATAAATAAAATTAGAACTGATATATTTCATGCCTTGTGTAAGCTGAGCCCGAGATGACAGTTTGGCATTATCAACCTCCATGCCTGCAGGGAACAGAGGAATAATGTTGGGTGAAAAAATAAAGTGCAGATCAGGAAAAGTGATGGCCTTGTTCTCAGGATATGGGGTGATGTGCATTACAACCCACAAGCCAGAGAGCAGCAGCGGTCCCCAAAGCTCAGAAACAGAAGCGATCTGGGGTGCTACCAATTCCAACCAATGCTTTCCAAATAAGGGGTGTGGTCATGGGAGACAAACCCTACAGCTCTTTCATTAGTATTCTTTCTTTTTTTTTTTTTTCTTTTGTATTTTTCTGAAGTTGGAAACGGGGAGGCAGTCAGACAGACTCCCGCATGCGCCTGACCAGGATCCACCCAGCATGCCCACCAGGGGGCGATGCTCTGCCCAGCTGGGGCGTTGCTCTGTTGCAACCAGAGCCATTCTAGTGCCTGAGGCAGAGGCCACAGAGCCATCCTCAGCGCCTGGGCCAACTTTTTGCTTCGATGGAGCTTTGACTGTGGGAGGGAAAGAGAGAGACAGAGAGGAAGGAGAGGGGGAGGGGTGGAGAAGCAGATGGGCGCTTCTCCTGTGTGCCCTGGCTGGGAATCGAACCCAGGACTCCTGCATGCCAGGCTGACGCTCTACTACTGAGCCAACCGGCCAGGGCCTCTTTCATTAGTTTTTATTATGGGATGTTCTGCAGGCCAGCATCGTCCACTTGACTTGGGAGCTTGTTAGGAATGCAGACCCAGGGGCTCCTCCTGAATCAGAATTTACATTTTAACCAGGTCCCTAGGTGGGTCATATGCATGTTTGAGATGGAATGCTGAAAAATTTTAGACCACCTGGTAAGTGAGGTTAGGTTGCCAGCTGGTAACCCTGACGCTCCGTCAGCTATGCATGCGTTCATTGAATAAATATGTTATGAAGCTCATATTTGGCATGTGCTGGAGGCAGACTATTGCACACAGGTACGCATGGCCCCAGTACCCACAGCACATACTAGGGGCGACAAAGCATAGTGATCAAATAATCGTGTCAAAGGAATGTGCAACTTCAAACCGAGATGAGCACAACAGAGAAAAACACAGAGCTGGATGAAAGCAAATGAATTCAGAAACTGGTTTAGATTGGGAGTCCAAGACAGATTTCACCTATGAAATGACACTTTCCTGGAGTTTGTTCTTCTAGTTCTGCACTTTTATTGAATGCTCTCTTCGGGGAAAGCTGGATGAAAAGTAGAGGAGAACTCCACTATTTCTTGCAATGTTTACGTGAGTCTAAAATTATTTCAAAATTAAAAGTAAAAAAAAAATAGAAATGAGATCTGAACCACTCACACTGATGAATGCACACTGAACTCATCAGGGAAGAGAGATGCAGGAAGAGGAGAGCACTCCAGGGAGAGGAAGCAGCAGTCATCTGAGCTTTCTGCTGAGACCTAGAACCCTGCATGTTCCAAGAACTGAAAGCAAAGTCAAAGGCCTGCAGGCAAGGAGTGAGGACGGACGAGTGCACGAGGCCGAGGAAATGCGCAGGCGCCAGCTTACGCTGCAGCCATTGGTCAAGGTGAGAACAAGGTCCTTTCTCGCCAGAGCCATGGGAAATAAATCAAAGCTCCCAACAGATGGCACGGTGGCTTCTACGCTAGGAAAGGACTGCTCTGGCTATCGTGAAGTGAGATGGGAACCGTGGGAGCCAAGATAACATAATGAGCTCCAGGTAAAGGGAGGCATTGCCACCACTGTGAGGAAGTAGCAAAGAAGCTCTGCTCTTGCTCTCACCCCGTGGCGGGTCCTGTGCAGGGGCACAGACGTGGCACGCCGCAGCCCTGCCTGAGTTTCTACAGGAGGAAGGTGATGGTCACCTTGGACCCTGATCCCTCCTTCCACTGATTCTGCCAAAGATTACAGTCATTCTCCAAACAGGAAGCAAAACATATAGAGATGAAGACTTTCATGGTGTGTGCATAGTAGCGGAGTACGTGTGATTTCTGGAGTCTGGGCTGCAGGGGTGACTGGTGACCTTCTCTGAGCTGTCAGCTGGTCAAGTAAAGGTATTGCTGCCTTTGCGTTCAGAGGAGCTGGGGACAAACAGCCAGGCGTAGGTGCCAGTGCTGAGCAAGCTTTTGAATTGTGAGAAATATCCTTGAAACAGAATGTCTGCATAATTGGATTATCTCTCTGGCTCAGTACTGGACAACCTCTAACAGCCTCATTGCTCCAGTAACTGGACAGTTCATTCTCTTTCTCTCCTCTACGTTTGGGATCACTTTCTTGCCCCGTCTCTTCTGTCCTTGTCCCTTTTTCTTCTAAACACTTTCTCTTTTGCCTTCTTCCTTTTCATCTTTAGTGCCCAATCTCAGGTCTAGTGGTACCTTATTAACTCTAAGACCAGAAAGGAGATTGTCTAGACCAAAGAAGGAGAAGGAAACTTATATTGTTGTTGTTTAAATATGCTACTTAAACTTTCATGACTTGGTTTCTTCATCTGTAAAATGGAAATATCAACCTACAAATTGTGAGGATTTTTTGCGATCAAGTATATAAAGTATTTAGCATAATTCTTGGTCCAGGGTAAGTGTTCAGTAAATGTTATTCGCTATAGGACACATTGTTGCTACCTTATTTAATTTACAGTGAAGAAACCGAGGCATAAATAGTTTAAGTAGATTTTTCGAGGTCACACAGCGAACATACTTCTGATTTTTTCAGACAGGAGTTTAAGTTCTGGCTTTGCACCTTGCTTTCCTCTATACCATGTACCTAAAGCCACAGTCTCTATCTGAAGTGTAGTCCTTCACTGCATACAGCCTACCTAGGGCTGTCTGAACACCAAAGGTGAACAACTGACCCAGCAGCAGACTTCCCCCTCCCCCACTGCTTATCCTGGGGACACAGGCTGATTCTCCTCTCACGTGTGCTTTCTAGGTGCTACGTGTTATCTCCAAACAAGGCAGTGACAGAGCGGCACTGCCTGGATGACATCTGATGAAACAAGGAAACTGGGAAACAGATCAAAAGAAACCAGCAGCAGCAACAACAACAACAAAACACAGTAGAAATAAGGAATTTTGAATTTCCTCATTGTCTGGAAAGAAAAACCCCTTGATTGAATGTGAAGTGTCGAATATTATTAGGACAATTCTGAATCACTAAGAACAAGTCATTGTGCCCAAATGACTTGCATTATTGCCAGTGGTTTTCCTGAACACAGATGTGGTTCACAAGATTGATAAAACTAATGTCACTGTGAACATCGTGGAAAACTCGATTTACTTACGACCATCCACTGTTCTGGCCTCAAGATGCACAAGATCTGGCTCCTTGTTTGATCCCATCACAGACCTAAAAAAGGTGACAAAACATGAAAAGAACATCAAATTGAGTGACTTCACACGTGCCTTCAGGAAAGAGAGGGGAGCCCACAGACTATTAATGTCCCCAAGATTCTAAAACCATCATCCTGGGAATACATCTACTGTATTTGTTTATAAAGCCTGATAGTACAATTTCCACTTCACGTAATATCAATAAGGAAAACTTTATTTGGTGGAGGCCAGACTCGACTCTGGCAAACATATGGTGTGTTATTAACTCAGACTTTCAGATAAGTCCTACTCATGCACATGTTGTCCTGCAACAATCTCACTGATGATACAGTTAGTAAACCTGCATGACTCAGCAAGTGGATGCCAGGCAAGTTGTTTTAGTTGGGTGACCCAAGCAGTGATTACATAGCCAACTGATCTAATTAATTCTTTCCTCTGAAACTTGAAGAGCTGACACTGCTGCCCTATGAACTATGAAAATAAACCATGTGACCCACGGTTTATTTGCATACTGTGGCCAGGAGAGCAAAGAATGACCATTCTCTGTACGGTTGAACCAATCTTAGCGAAAAACACAGATGTGCCTCTATGGTATGTGCTTAAAACTGTGTGTGTAAATAAAATAAAAGTCTATTTAAAATGTCTTGGAGGTACATATGATGATGTAGTATCATCTTACAGAGAGCCATATGAAATAGAAAATAATTATTCTGTTGCATAAATCACTGGGCGATCATACCACAGTGTGTCCGTAAAGTCATGGTGCACTTTTGACCAGTCACAGGAAAGCAACAAAAGACAATAGAAATGTGAAATCTGCACCAAATAAAAGGAATACCCTCCCAGTTTCTGTAGGATGATGTGGCAGCATGTGCACATGTGCAGATGATGACGTAACACCGTGTATACAGCGGAACAGCCCACGGCCATGTCATTCGAGATGTGGACGGTACAGAGGAAAGTTCAGTGTGTTCTGTGGCTCGCTAAATTTGAATCCGTGACCAAAGTGCAACGTAAATATCGGCACGTTTATAACGAAGCGCCACCACATAGGAATAACATTACTTGGTGGGATAAGCAGTTGAAGGAAACCGGCAGTTTGGTGGAGAAACCCCGTTCTGGTAGGCCATCAGTCAGTGATGAGTCTGTAGAGGCTATACGGGATAGCTACCTAAGGAGCCCTAAAAAGTCTGTGTGTGAGCCCACATCGAACAGCACTGAATAGGTATGAAACTGGGAGAGTTTTCCTTTTATTTGGTGCAGATTTCACATTTCCATCACTTTTGTTGCTTTCCTGTGACCAGTCAAAAGTGCACCATGACTTTACGGACACACTGTATATCTCTAAGACTTCTCTATGGACAGATTAATTAAACTTGGGACAGTCTATAATTTGTTTTCATCAGGATCTGCAGAAGTTTCATTTAATTTGTTTTATTTCTACATGGAAATAGTCACATGCCTCCAAATGGGTGCCTCTGCCTGCCCTGAGCCCAGACATCAAAACTGTGTGAGAAAATACAGATGTTCAAAAGACTTCTCACACTTAGTGTGTCGGGACTCTGGGTAGTGCCCAAAGCCTTACCTCACGGGTCACACTTGGCCTCTGCTGTCCCATCTCCTGGCACACCGCAGGATTGGTGATTTCCCAGAAGTGCCCACTGCTTCCCAGACCTCTCTAAGACTCAGGGAGTATCTGTCTTCAGTGTGAGATGTTCTTCTCCAGTTTCCCCTAATTGTTTTTGACTCTTACTTTAAGATACATCTGAAAAGTCACTTCCTCCACTGAATATTTACCAGTTACACCAGGAAAATTATTCTCCTCCTACCAACAATATTTATTGTTACATAAATCCTGTAACAGTTCATTATAATAATTTGTCTTTCCTAGATAAAAGTCGCTTTATCCCCAACAGGCATGTGCACGTGCACACACGTGCACACTCACACACACACCACAAATGAATGAAGGGATGAGGAAAGGAAGGGAAGAAGCAGAGAAAGAAGCAAGAGAGGGATATCGCTATATTTATTAAACATAAACATATTTACTAATAAGATATTATACTTCTGTTTGTCAATTATATCTCAATAATGCTCAGAAATTATAGTAAATCAAAGATAAACAGCTTAAACATAATGTTTAATCCAAAATATTATCTTGATTTTGGTTTCAGAGTGAGTTCTCAAGAATGACCAGGCAGTGGTGCAGTGAATAGAGCATTGGACTGGGATGCAGAGGACCCAGGTTCAAAACCCTGAGGTTGCAGGCTTGAGCATGGGCTCACCAGCTTGAGTGCAGGGTTGCTAATTTCAGCATGGGATCATAGACAAGGCCCCATGGTTGCTGATTTAAAGCCCAAGGTCGCTGGCTCGAGCAAGGGGTCACTTGCTCTGCTGTAGCCCCCCTGGTCAAGGCACATATGAGAAAGCAATCAATGAACAACTAAGGAGATGCAACGAAGAATTGATGCTTCTCATCTCCCTTCTTGCCTGTCTGTCCTTATCTGTTCTTCTCTCTGTCACACACACACACACACACACACACACACACACACCACACGCGCGCGTGCGCACAAACACACAAGATAATGGCTTCCAGTATCTCTAGCCAGTACATTTGTCTTCTGCTAATAAGCATGAAGTCTTGGGCGCCTCTGCTTTGTGCTCCTAGGTGGCCCTGTACACACTACCTGTCACAGTACATAACGGTCTGCTGGATCTCTCTGCATAAATTCTTATTTCTCTGAACTCCGAAAAGGCAGGTGCTCCTTGTTATCAGCAAGTTGTCTGTGCTTACCAGAGCATGGAGAATAAGGTTTCCTTCATAAATACAGAGATAACATTTTTACACCAGTCAGTATTTACTATGCATCTGATATATTGGGTTCATCTTCTGGAACTCATAAAGAACCTCTCCATAAAGAGGAGAGGAAAAATTCAATGATATAAAAAAAAACAATAGGGTGGCTGTATCTTATGTATCTTTATATTGTCTTTAAGTCTAAGTGAGAGGATGGATTCCCTTCCTGAACTGAACTTGACAGAAGGGAAGAGAAGTCTTCAGGCCTTTGCACATACTTGTGTCTGTGTCTAGAAAGCCCTCTTACCCTCTTCTGCCTTGTTAACACTTACAGTCTGCAGCAACTCAGCTGCAGCTGAGTGAAGTTGAAAATAGACTTCCCAGTAGGGGTGCCACTTAAGCTAAGCTGGTTCACTTCTGACACTTTGAGAACCAAGAGCATATATTTGCATAGCATAAATGAGGCCAGGTTTCAACTTGTGACTCATTTGTCTGTCCCTCTTATTCAAGGACAAGCTCAAACTTTTCTGAACCTACATGCAGGCACTAAGTCCACCATGGGTATATATTCAACGAATGTTTACTAATTTTGGGGGGGATAAAAGAGAGAGCACAACCAGTCATATCAGCATTAATCAACTTATCTGTATGTGTGACATTTGGCAAGTTATTTAACATTTCTGTACTTGGATATTTTTCTTATGTATAAAAATAAAGCTAAATAAGTTTTCCTAGATTATACATCCTTAAAGCACTTAGCAGATTTCTGGCACATAGCAAGGGCTCAGAAATGCATCTCATTTCTTCCTTCTCTTCTTTCCTTTCTTATTTCAGGAGATAGATGGAGAATATTAATACTCATCTCAAAATTAAAATTAATGTTGGTAATAAAAGCTTCTTGGGATATCATGGGTACACCATTAGCAGAAATGATTAATCATCATAAATCAATAGACAAAAAAAGTCAACAGCCAAGTACATGAATAAATAAAACAATTTATTCAGTGAAACATCTCAATGCCCTATTATGTGATAGGAACATGGGCTACAGATTCCCTGCCCCTGGGAGCTTTAAAGCTAGGGAAGAGGCATCCAATGAGGCTCTAATATTCAAGGTGCTCTCTGAAGACATAGGATTGCTGTCCTTCCACCTGCAGATAGAGAGCTGAGAGAGAAGGGAGGTATAGGAGGCCTGTAGAGTAAATGGACTGAACCTTCAAAAATATGCAATAATTACGAAGATCAAGAGATAGACGGAGTTGGAGAGCATTCTATTTAGAGATAAATAGCAGGAAAAAAAGCCTAGGTCAGGCCCTGGCCGGTTGGCTCAGTGGTAGAGCATCGGCCAGTGTATGGAAGTCCTGAGTTCGATTCCTGGCCAGGGCACACAGGAGAAGCACCCATTTGTTTCTTCCTCCTTCCCCCTCTCCTTCCTCTCTATTTCTCTCTTGACCTCCTGTAGCCAAGGCTCCATTGGAGCAAAGGTGGCCCAGGCACTGAATATGGCTCAGGTGCTAGAATCACTCTGGTTGCAACAAAGCAATGGCCCAGATGGGCATAGCATCGCCCCCTGGTGGACATGCTGGGTGGATCTCGGTCGGGCACATGCGGGAGTCTGTCTTTCTGCCTCCCTGCTTCTTACTTCAAGGGATAAATAAATAAATAAATAAATGTTCTAGGTGAGAGAAAGAATGACCCATACAGGCATCGACCAGTAAGTCAGTAGGGTGGATCTAATGTTTTCAAAGTAGAGCAGTAGAAGATAAAAGAGTTAGGCAGAGGCACTGTGGGCATCACATTAAGGTTTTGTATTTGATGCTAAAAGCCATGGGATGCCACTGAAGAAAGGTAAGTGTGGAAGCTTATAAACAGCTGAAAAGAAGAAGTGGGCTCCCCCCATCAATGTGTAGACCTCCCTGTCCAGCCAAGGTGCAAGGTGAAGGCCCTCAGGTCACGCTAGATACAGCTCTACTGATGAAAACAAGGCCAAGCCAGCCTCCGGCATCTACACTTCCAGGACCTTCAGGTGGAGTTCACCCACTTAGGAGCCATTTTTGAATAAGATTTTAAGATTACAAAGTCAAGAATGCAAATACCGCCCCCCATACAGTCCATGGTGATGTTAGCAACACACATCAGCCTTCTGAAATACGATCAACCAAATGCAGTCTTTGTAGATGCTTTCTGCAGAGAAATTCAGAAATGTCACTAGTTTATCATTCTCCTGACATTTTTCTCTGAGTCTATAGCAGTTTAATATAGTGCTCAATAACTTCTGGGGAGCCACAAAATGTCCTGATATAGATAACTGCAGAGCGAGTATTAAAAATAAACATGGCGACGGGAGAGCAACTGCTACTCGGAGTTAGATCAGCAGGAAATGGCACAGGGAGGAATGAGGGGGCTTCTGCAGGGGACTGAAGGCTGGGGCACTGCAGACACCTGCCTTCCCCCCATTCTGTTTTATGGGGAACATTTCTCTTCATAAACAAAGCCCACAGAAGCAAGTGGTCCTGTCTGCCACAGAAGGAAGAAACAAAGTGGCAACAGCTATTAGAGGCTGGGTACCCTGATCTCCTCTTCTACAGTCAAGGGTTTCCCCTTCTCCTGTCACCAGGTAGGCTCTCAAGACAGACGTCATCAGGAAAGCCCTGGCTAATGCTGCAACTTTTTTTTTCTTTTTTTTTTTTTTTTTACAGGGACAGAGAGAGAGAGAAAGAAAGAGTCAGAGAGAGGGATAGATAGAAACAGACAGACAGGAACAGAGAGAGATGAGAAGAATCAATCATCAGTTTTTCGTTGCGACACCTTAGTTGTTCATTGATTGCTTTCTCATATGTGCCTTGACCACGGGCCTTCAGCAAACCGAGTAACCCCTTGCTCGAGCCAGTGACCTTGAGTCCAAGCTGGTGAGCTTTTGCTCAAACCAGATGAGCCCGTGCTCAAGCTGGCGACCTCGGGGTCTCAAACCTGGATCTTTCCGCATCCCAGGCCAAGGCTCTATTCACTGCACCACCACCTGGTCAGGCGCAACTTTCTTTGTTAAGCAAAGTAGCTTACTTAGCCTGAGGTCTCATCTGCTGCCCATCTCTGGGAAATGGGCTTGAAACCATAAAACCCAGCCAGAAGGTGTCATTTTAACCTCCAACTTAAGACTAAGAAGCTATCTTTCTTTCTTTCTTCTCATCTGCATACTGTCCCATTGGTTTGCCAGAAATAAAGATAGCTATCACAAATGACAGACAAATAAAAAAGATGCTTGGTTTCTTGACTGCGTACAGTGGCTACTGAGAATCAGCATAGCCAACAACTTTAAGCCCATCAAACTCTACATTTTGTCACCATTCATTCCCCCAACCCAAAGCCTCACTGTTAATTATATGAAGTGTGCAAAAAAAAGTACAAGAGAAGAGAGAGCGCATGTACACAAAGCAAGGAATGGGTGTCTGACCCAGAATGAAGGAATGCATAAAGCTAGAGAGGTGAGGACGCTGCTGCACAAAGTGCTTGATAAAAAGAAAGCTGGAAGTTCAAAGAGTGATGCTTTGAAACTAGCAACACGTGTCTCCAGATATCAAAGTGGCCAGATCTAAATTGGTCAAGAAAAACCATTCAGCGGCCATGTTTCCCTCCTCTTCGCAACTTCCCCTCTTCTAAAGTTATGGTTTGGCTTCTTACACCACTGTCTGCATTTCCTGTTTCCTTCTTATTTCCCCACTTGGAGGGTTCCTGCCCTTGTTTGTCTTTGTTTTTGCCTAAATACAGACGAGGAATGAGATAGACACAGGGGCGCATGACCAGATCACCATCCTGATCCCCAAACGGAAATAACAGGGCCACCGATGAGATACAGAGAAATATGTTTAACATCTTCAAAGGGCTTGGGATCGGGGTGAATAGGAGCTCACAATATTCTTTTTTTTTTTGTATTTTTCTGAAGCTGGAAACGGGGAGAGACAGACAGACTCCCACATGCGCCCGACCAGGATCCACCCGGCACACCCACCAGGGGCAACGCTCTGCCCACCAGGGGGCGATGCTCTGCCCCTCCAGGGCGTCGCTCGGCCACGACCAGAGCCGCTCTAGCGCCTGGGGCAGAGGCCAAGGAGCCATCCCCAGTGCCCGGGCCATCTTTGCTCCAATGGAGCCTTGGCTGCAGGAGGGGAAGAGAGAGACAGAGAGGAAGGAGGGGGTGGGGTGGAGAAGCAAATGGGTGCTTCTCCTATGTGCCCTGGCCGGGAATCAAACCCGGGTCCCCCGCACGCCAGGCCAATGCTCTACCGCTGAGCCAACTGGCCAGGGCCACACAATATTCTTTGAATAAGGTTTCTTTTTATATTTTTAAACTTTAGTTGATATCCTATCCTATGTATTTTTAACAACTTGTTAATTTTATTCAATAATTTATCTTGGAGACTGTGCCTTGACAGAACATAAAATTAATGAGCAAGATCTGTAACTACTCTATTGCAATCTATTAAATGAAAATACCCTATTTATCAAAATATTATTTATTTTTGAACCAAAAACAACAACAAAAAAGCACACATAGACAAACAAATCCTACTGGAGATACTCATTCAAAATTTATCATGGTAGACACCTCTGGGAGGCTTTGGAATTGGGCGTGATAGTCAAAGGGACCATTATCCTCATTAGTAATATTAAAACCTTTTACAAGGATGATATATGCATGCATTGCTCTCACTATTAATAAAGCTGTACTATTAATAAAAACCAGACTATTTCTTCAGTTTGGAAAACAAAGTGTAAGAGGAGATGTCGTGAATGTGTGCACATCACAAAGGGATAAAGAGATGTGTAAAACTTATTTGAGCAGAAGATCTGGAATATTCTCAAATCTCAGAACACTTACAACCTTGACACCATTTTCCTAAGAGTTCTAGGAAAGTTAGGCTGTTAGAGTTGTGGCAGTGAAAAATAGCCAAGGACACCAGGTGGTATGTGTCCCTGTTGATCTTAAATTCAAAGTGAGAAGAGACAGGTGTGGTGGTCTTGCTGGGGACGAGAGGGGTCACATTAACAGAGGACAAGGAGTGGAGAGAATCTTCCCACTTCCCCTTTCTTCGCTCTACTCTGGACCAAGAACTCCAGCATAGAGGTAAGACAAACATGAGCGCCAAAAAATTGGAACCTAAGCATTTTACTGTTGGAAACTATCTGACCCAGAGAAATTCTAATGTAGGAAAGAATTTCAAGGATGTCAATCTCTAAATTGTTTGTTTGAACACATCAAGAGAGGGAAGAAAAATTAGCACATGCCCCATACATAATGTTAGTTGTAAGTTGTAGAAATGCACTAGAGTGCATATAGATTCACTTTAGAAGATATACACAAAATAGAAACTAAAATAGAACCCCCCCCCCCAAAAGTCAGAAATTGTAAAATTTTTTCCCCACATTTCAATGAATCATCTTGTACAACCCTTGGGGTTCTAATGCGGGTAACTCACCATCGAGACTATTGTTCTAGATTTAAGATTCCTGGGGCATCCTTCACACTCAACATCAGCAGGGGAGATAATTAAACATCAATGACATTTTTTTTTTTTTTTGTATTTTTCTGAAGCTGGAAATGGGGAGAGACAGTCAGACAGACTCCCACATGCGCCCGACCGGGATCCATCCGGCATGCCCCGCCCACCAGGGGCAACGCTCTGCCCACCAGGGGGCGGTACTCTGCCCCTCCGGGGCGTCGCTCTGCCGTGACCAGAGCCACTCTAGCACCTGGGGCAGAGGCCAAGGAGCCATCCCCAGCGCCTGGGCCATCTTTGCTTCAATGGAGCCTTGGCTATAGGAGGGGAAAGAGAGAGACAGAGAGGAAAGAGGGGTGGGGGTGGAGAAGCAAATGGGCGCTTCTCCTATGTGCCCTGGCCGGGAATCGAACCCAGGTTCCCTGCACGCCAGGCCGACGCTCTACCGCTGAGCCAACCGGCCAGGGCTCAATGACATTTTTTAATGAAGGAAATCAATGAATATTTACTGAACACTGACAATGTGCCAGTGATAGTTCTAGGTGCTGAGGGTTTAGCAGAGAATAAAACAACACAATCTCCCCCCCCCCCCATTTCAATAGAGAACATAGGGTGTTTATAAATATAAATATATACTATATCAGATGGTGACATTTCTTGAAAGTTGTGTACAAAAAAAATATTTATATGTGTGAACTATAAGGGGCTTTAACTATATAAAAAAATTGTCATTTTTATATGGTGATCTGTGGGCCTGGGGACATATTTTAAGTGTGGGATTGATGTCATATAGGCCAGGGGAGGCTGTGTCCTTATTGGTGACTTGTTCATCAACTGTCAAAAAGCTGAATTAGGATACATACCATGTGCCTAGAAAATTCACACATGACACAAATTCAGGGAAAAATAATGGTGTGATAAGAGAAACTCAGTGTTAGCTCTGCAAACAATTTACCTACCCAAGGACATACAGTTAATAAATGATACAATCTGACAGGAACCTAGGCTTTGCCATTTCTCAACAGCTCCATGCACCATCTGTAAAAAGGATGATGACAATAATACTTAAAAGTAATATTGTTGTGAAGAGTAAAGATGAACAGTATGAGATAAGGCTTCCTTTAGAGATGATGTGTGCTAGAGATGAACCAGTCCTAACCCCCTCATGTCACAATGAAAGAAATCAAAACTTGAGGAGATCAAATGCCTTGCCCAAGGTCAAGCTTGGAATACTAATCCAGGTTCTGGACTCACTCCAGTGGTCCTTCTCATGAAACAAACAAACAAACAAACAAAAAACCCAAATCTCTAATTCCTTTTCTTTTTACCTCCTTGTATCTCAGGGAAGACAGTGTTAACTCAGAAGTCAATGAGTGTGTCTTACAGTAAAAAGATGGGATAAATAATGGGAAAACTTCAGACCTTTAGACTTTCTGCAAGGATATGTGTTGACATGGTGTGAAGGTTTGTGTCTCCCTGAAGTTCAAATGTTCAAACCTAACCTCCGAGGCGATGGTTTTAGGAAGTGGGGGCCTTTGGAATGATTAGGTTATACAGATGGGACCCCGATTAATGGAATTAGTGCCTTTATAAGCAAGGCCAGAGAAATCCTTTATCCCTTCTACTATGTGAGAACAAAAGGAGAGGACAGGTCTCTGGAACTCCAAAAAGGGCCTTCATTAGAACCCTACTGCACTGGTACTCTGATCTCAGACTCCCAGCCGCCAGAATGTGAGGGAGAAATTTCTGGCATTTATCTGCTGCCTGGTCTGTAGTCCTTTGCTATAGTATCCTGAACAGATTGAGATGTGTATTGGTGACCAGCGCAGCCTAAACCTAGGAACGTCTGAGGAGAGTTCCATGTCCATCCTAGTGATTGGAAACAGACTGGATGTTAAGTTTAGTTGAGACCCTCACATATCAGGGCTTCTAAGATTGAAGGTGGATCCCTTTGTAACTACTTGTAAAACGACTAATAAATCCTGAGTCACCTCAGACACACAGTGTGAGTCTCTACAATGGACTGCCAGGTCCTCCAAGAAGGCTGGTTTAACCCTCTTCCATACTTTCCCAGCCTATGATAACACAGGACATGTTTACCTGTTGGGTTTTGGTACTTCTGAATAAATACCCCGACAGTCCATTGCCTACAAACTCTTCAACAGACAAGGGAAAGTGACTCAGCCAGTCAAGCCCGGAGGGCAGAAAGGACTGACCGGGCAGATACACAGGAAGTTAAAGCCATCTTCATAGCACAGACAACAGTTCCTGGGCTGTCCAAAGGCAGCTGGTCTCCTTCATACTTTGCTTATTTTAAAAGCATTTGTGGAATTCTATTTCTTTTTCTTTTTTACATTGATTCAGGAGGTGGGGTGGAGAGAAAGAGAGAAGCATCAACTCATTGTTCCTTTTAGTTGTGCACTCATTGGCTGTGCCCCGGCTGGGGATCAAACCCCGAGACCTTATTGTTCTGGGGTGATGTTCCCCCCACTGAGGCCCCTAGCCAGGGCCCATTGGTGGAGTTCTGAGTACAGATTTGAAGGGGTCTGAAATGGGAAACACAGAGATAATACACTGTGAAAATACTCTGAAAACAATGCCAGTTTGCCTTTGAACTCTTCTTAACTGCTTGGTCAAGAAAACCAATATGATAATGAAAACAAAAAAATACCCCTTTTAATTTATCTTTTCTAAAGAAATTATACTCTACTACGGCCTGACCTGTGGTGGCGCAGTGGATAGAGTGCCGACCTGGAACGCTGAGATAGTCAGTTAGAAATGTCAGGCTTGCCCTATTAAGGCACAGATAAGAAGCAATGACAACAAGTTGCTGCTTCCTGTTCCTCCTCCCTCCCTGTCTCTCCCTCTCTTTCTCTCAAATCAATAAATTAAAAAAAAAAAAAGAAATTATACTCTACTATGGATATAAATTCCTAACATTGGAGTTGAAAACAGCTCAGAATGATAGAAAAGAGAGAGGAAAGGCAGGAGGAGAGGGGTGTGTTTAGAAAGGAGGGCAAACGGGGGAGGAGAAAGGTCAGGGCAGGTGGAAGAAGGAACGTAAATGACGATGGGGAAGAAAAGAGAGGGAGAAAAAGGTAGATGAGAGGGCTTGAGTTATGATGAGGATGACAAAGCAGAGAGGATGAAGGGGAGGGAGGAGAAGGAGGGGAGGGGAAGGAAAGGAGGGAGAGAAAGGAGAGGAGGGAGGAGACTGAGCCGAGGGGCTGAGGAAGGGGAGGGGCTAAGGAATGGGACGGGCCAGGGGAGGGGAGGGAGGAGCAAAAGGAGGAGGAGGGAAGAGCTCCCATCTCTGTGGCTATTCTGCAGTTGTCACAGTGCCTTCCTGCAGGTTGTCTTCCAACAATCCCCACACTGGGAAATATGCTTGACTGCTTTATTATTATTATAATTGGTATAATTTATGTGTAGAACACTATTTTTAAAAAATTGAATACTAAAAGCAATATATGTTCATTTAAAATATAATGGAAAGTGTATCAAAGTTTTTTTTTTAAAAAAAACATCACCCTAACCTTCCATCTAGAAATAACCACTTTTCACGCTTTGTTGTTGATCCTTCAGTACTTTTTCTATATTTGTGTAGGCATTCCTTTTTTTAAAAAAATAATTTTGCATCATAGCATTAACATAACATGGCATATTGCTCTTATCTAGACATGATACTGCAGTAATTATCTTTGCAGGTAAATATTTGCATGTCTTTCTGAACTCTCGGATTTTCAACAGGAAGAATTATCAAAAGAGGGATTTCACTGGTTCAAAGAGAATGAATATTTGTTTAGACTCCTGATATGTTGTCCAGTTGTCTTTCAGAAAGTTTATACAAATTATGCTCCTGGGAACAGCATAGAAAGGAGTCCATTTCCCAAGTTATCACCAAGGTTAAAAATTCTAGCCATTTGACAGATGAATAAAATCCATGCCATTTTTGTTCTAATTTTTATTTTTTACATGTGAAATTAAATAGTTCTATTTAATTGCCATTTCATTCTTTTATGAACTGCCTGCTCATGCCGTTGGTCCTTACAGCTATAGAGATGTTAGCACTCAGGTTTTTCAATTATAGGAGTGTTTACCCATTTTCTACGCTATACTTTTCATATATTCCTCCTTTGGTCAATTTAAAACCTGCATTCTTTGTCCAGGGAATTAAAGTCCCTGTTAAACAACAGAAGCCAGTACCCCTTAGTAGATCTGTTTTGTTTTATGGGAGCAGCAAGCTGTGCATTTTCCTTTGGCTCGAACAGAGAGAGACAGGGAAAAGGAGATGTGTGTGTGTATGTGTGTGTGCGCGCGCGCGTGTGTGTGTGTGTGTGTGTGTCTGCGCGCGCATGTGCACATATGCGATGGTGAGCACCAGCACATCACCCTCCTTATGGAGAAGATGTTGTGAATTACCCAGCTAAACAAAGAAAGGGGAGTGTAAAACCATTGGGGGAAATCCTCATCTCTATGGCCACTGGAAAAATGCATTAATTTCTGAGATCTTCTTCCCTGGTCAGACCCTAAAATATTCCTTTAAAAAGAACTTTATTAAGCAGCGAGGTCCTGCCCTTTTCTAGCAGGTGACATCGTCATAGCACATTAATGTCTATCAGGGATTATCTGGCCACCTGCTCCAAGCAAGGGCAGCGAGATACCTAAGACAAAGAAGAAATAACCAAACATAATCCAGTATTGGGCTTATTCACCACCTTTTCCAGTCACCTTGTTGGTCAAGAAACTAAACAATGATATTAATAAGCAGCCAAGAAGTGCAATTATTCCTTAAAGAAGAATTCCAATATATAAGAAATGTTCCAAAAGAAAATTTCCATCAGCACACCACAATAATAATTGCTACAAGCAAGATCAACAGATGAATCCCAAAATGAGTATGTGAAATTCATAGCTTCAACAAGCAAGACCAACAGATGAATAATAAAATTGATGGGTGAGATTCATAGCCTCCAAGTATCTCTTCCAAAACAGTTATTAATTATTGTGGCACTCTTAACATATGTTCACACAATTTTTGATACTCCTTTTGCAGAAAGTTGGAGCTTAATTCTCCTTCCCTGGGTATGAACTTCTAAAAGAACAGAGTTTGGGACAAGGAAAACAGTAACTGCAATGGAGCAATCTGGCAAATGCCACTTAGTCAAGTGATTGAGGCGAACATCATCAGGAATAAGACATAATGATACTTGTGCATCTTGATATACTGCCATAAGAAGGAAACATCAGTTCTGTGATATACTTCCTGAAAATCTACAACCCTATAATTATCAACAATACTAGACTAACCCAATTTGAGGAGCAGTCTACAAAATAAGTAACTATTCTAGAATATTGTAGTAATTATCTATGGTGCCAGGTACAGGAAATATTGAGGGTACATTTTGTAAAGTATAAGTTTGTCTAACCACTAAGCTGTACACCTGAAACTAATACAAAATACTGTTAAATGTGAACTGTAATTTAAAATAAAAAGTGACTAGTAAGCTCCAAAATTGTTCAGGTCATCAAAGATAAGATAAGGCTGAAAAACTTCCTCAGTCTTTCCTTCTCAGATTTGAGAAGACAGGAGACAGGAGATGTAGGAGATATAATACATAAATGCAATGTAGGTTTCTGGGTTGAATCTTGGATTGGAAATTAGGACATCAGTTAAAAACCTGGGGAAATCCAAATAAAATCTCCAGGTAAGGTGACAGAACTTACTAATGCTGTTTTCTCCATTGTGAATATCACATGATGATTACATAAGATGTTACATTAGGGGAAGTTGAATGGAAAATATATGGGAATTCTTGTCTTATCTTTGTAATTCTTCTGCAATTCTAAAATCATTTCAAAATAAAAAGTTAAGGGGGGGGGGGGAAACTAGACCAAATCTTTAAAAAATGTACTTGATTATAGTAAAGCTACCATAAATAGGTAAGTGATCTGTTTTTAGTCAATCATCATCACCTGGAATGGATTAATGATGTCATTTGGTCATGTAAGCAGGTAAACTACTATAGCATTTCAGACTCTGATAAGTTTAAGATTCACAAATTTCAGCAATCACAAAAATAAAGCTACATTATTTTTCAAAAGCAGTAAGATTGGGGAAATGGCTCTTATTACTAAAATGTTCTTCTGTTTGTTCAGAGTCAGAAAATGATATGGACAGCTTGAGTTTGTATTTATTTTAGGGCAGCCCTGGTTACTATGGGAAGGACCTGTTTTTTTGTTTGTTTGTTTGTTTGTATTTTTCTGAAGCTGGAAACAGGGAGAGACAGTCAGACAGACTCCCACATGCGCCCGACCGGGATTCACCCAGCACGCCCACCAGGGGCGACGCTCTGCCCACCAGGAGGCAATGCTCTGCCCCTCCGGGGCGTCGCTCTGCCACGACCAGAGCCACTCTAGCACCTGGGGCAGAGGCCAAGGAGCCATCCCCAGCACCCGGGCCATCTTTGCTCCAATGGAGCCTTGGCTGCGGGAGGGTAAGAGAGAGACAGAGAGGAAGGAGGGGGGGTGGAGAAGCAAATGGGCGCTTCTCCTATGTGCCCTGGCCGGGAATTGAACCCGGGTCCCACGCACGCTCAGGCCGATGCTCTACCGCTGAGCCAACCGGCCAGGGCCGGGAAGGACCTGTTTTAACTGACAACATGAATACGCTGGGAGCAGGGGCTGTTGAAATGTGAGGTCAGATGTGAGGTTTGTGCCTGATGTGGTTATATGCCAGTGGTTCTCAAAGTGTGCGCCCTAGAAGATTTCCAGGTGTGCCTTATGGTATTCCAGAGTTTAGATTTTTGGGGGACAGAGGTGTGGAGAATTGACTGTAAGCTGACAGTCTGCCCAACCTCCCACCTCACTTGCCTGATTAGGTTGCAAAAGGCTGTTGAGCTGTGGTACTGGATTGTTTATACTACCCGCCATGTTCCCTGGAAATACTGGAGGCAAGTTTCTTCTATCCTTTGTTTGGTGTAAAGTTAAGATGGTGGGGGTTTTCTGTACTCAACACAAGAGTAAAAAGAGAGGAATTCTTCAATGTATTGACAAGAAAATGAGAGTTTGCCTTTCAAATATATGCCCAAACATTGAAGAAATAGCTAGGACATGTCAGGCTCATGTTTCTCATGAACACAAGAATGAAAAAACATAACACATTCATGCTGGGACCTGCCGAATTTACTAAATCTTACTAAGAATGTATCTATCTATATATATCTAAAGAGATAACTTTTTGGCCCTGGTCGGTTGGCTCAGCGGTGGAGCATCGGCCTGGCGTGCGGGGGACCTGGGTTTGATTCCTGGCCAGGGCACATAGGAGAGGCACCCATTTGCTTCTCCACCACCTCTCCCTCCTTCCTCTCTGTCTCTCTCTTCCCCTCCCACAGCCGGGGCTCCATTGGAGAGGGGATGGCCCAGGCGCTGGGGATGGCTCCTTGGCCTCTGCCCCAGGCACTGGAGTGGCTCTGGTCGCTGCGGAGCGGTGCCCCGGAGGGGCAGAGCATCGCCCCCTGGTGGGCAGAGTGTCGCCCCTGGTGGGCGTGCCGGGTGGATCCCGGTCGGGCGCATGCGGGAGTTGACTGTCTTTCCCCGTTTCCAGCTTCAGAAAAAAAATAAAATAAAAAAATAACTTTTTGTCTTTTTTTTTAATTTTTAACCCTTCTTTTTTATGAATTCTAAAAAGCATAACTCAAAAAATGTAACATAAAAATGTTTTTTAATGTCAGAATAAATTTAATTTTGTCATATCTATTTTGTTTAATTACCATAAAAGCACACTTGGACTTTATATTTTTTCCTTTAATATTTGACTTAATTATTATAACATATTTCTCAGAAATTTGTATATGGTGCACCTACAATTATTTGTAGGATATTAAATGTGCCCCAACTTCAAAAAGTTTGAGAACCACTGCTATATGCTATGCTTGTGTTGGGACCCTTCTCTTAGGCATCGTGTTTTTCTTGGCTACTGAATTACTTAGGAAGGTTGGCTCATGTGAGGCACGTGGAAGAGGTGGTGTGTTCTCTGGGTTGGCGATACAGAAGGGATCCCAGGCACATAAACAGCCTAAGTTTCATCTTGTCACAGTAGAGTCATAAAGTTGCTCTGTTCAGCGCATGATAATGGCTTTATAATTCAATTATCAGTAGTATTTGTCTTTGGGGATTTATCCGCCTTAAACTTCAGCACTCATGCAAAATCCCTTTACCATAAATCTCATAAATGCTGTAGCAGGTTTTGTCCCCTACCCCCCCACCCCCACCCCAGGACAAGCCTGTGAAAACCTTGACAGCTTTCTCTAAATTACGGAATTGCTGTGCTTAGAGGTATTGATGTTTTAAGTGCCAGATCCAATGATAAAAACAGCAGGGCAGGTTCATTTCCTCTGGTTATTCTCTTTACAAAAAGATAGATCCTGATGGACAGATAGATAAAGGTCCAATTCAACCCAAAAGTCTATTTTCAGCCATTTATCTAGAATTTTGTAGGAGGGATTCCTGCAGGCAATAGGAGGCTATATGCAATGGTGTCGAAGTTCTCTAAGAATCCCTAGATTCTAATGGACAAACACATCAGAGCCAGTCAGTCACCCACAAGGACTCACTCATTTGATGGTTGTTTTTAGGATCTTTCTCAGCCTGCTCTGCCTTTTCTTCCTACCTAGCCAAATGAGTCAGTTCCTGGGCCTTGTCTAACCTCCAAAATAGAATGTACCATCCTACATCTGCTTAGTTATCTGCTAAGACAACCCTATCTAACCTTGGATTTGAAAATATAGATCTCTCCCGTTGCCTCACACCCAATATCCATTCCTCAGTTTTCACTCATTCCGGAAACACGTATTGTGCACCCATTTCATCAGTTCCAAAATGCTCGCTTTTTTCTTCCATTTTAACATCTCTTAAATCAGTAGGTATCTTACAATCATTGAAATGATACAGTTTAGTTGTCAGAAGGTTTTTGACAGATACATAATAAAAGGGTGCACCTCCATTCAGTGAAACTTCAGATCTGATGACAGATGGCGGGTGCCAGGCACTGTTCTAGCCACTTCCCTACCCCAGATCTTTGGTCAACTTCTTCTCAATCTTTGGTTCATCAAAGACAAATCATTTTTCTTAGGAACCATTTCCTAGACTTCCCACCAAATCATAAATTAAAACGAATATACGTGTGTGTGTGTGTGTGTGTGTGTGTGTGTGTACATCATTTCCCTTCTTTTTCTTTTCCCCTGTTCCTCAATGTTTTAACATAAAATATGCTACTAATAGTTTGGTTAGAGAATACAAGCATGGGAAAAAGTAGGTTTACTGTTTTTGGTATGTAAAAAGACAAATAACAGTTAATAATTGACAATACAAGAATAAACTCTACGTTTTGCATATGTATATAGCATTTGCAATTTTCTTCTCATTTGGAAGACAGGTGTCATGTTTCAAGTTATGTGGAGAAAATTCAACCATGCTAAGTAGATGTATAGTTTTCTTTTTGTTTTTATTTGAGAGTTATATAGGGTTTGAAAAGATGTGCACAGGTGCCTGGGTTTCAAAGGGTAGACTGATGTGTCTGTGCCAAATTAACTTGGCCATTTTACAACTCTATTTCCCAGAGTCTATGTATGGTTTCAAGGAAGAATGGACCAGAAGGAAGTGTGTGTGAGATCTGGAAGCCAGGGGAGATACAGCCATTGCACTGTGAAGGTCACTTCAGTTAGAGGTGGTAACATGCAGTGCAGAGGTACTGGTAGGTTTGAATCTGTCTTTGCTCTTCATTCCCAATTTCATGTCTAGCTTTGTGACCTCAGGCCCCAAGCCAGAAGTTTGGCTGACAACTCACAGAGGGGCATCTATGCAGGGGCAAGAGCCTTCCATATACTTCAGTAGGGTACCCCTGCAGCCCCGTATCAAACTGTAAGGCCCCCAAGGGCAAGTTTCCTTTACCTTCCCAGCCCAGACTTACCTCTGATAATTACTCAACTGATGCAAACTAAATGAACCAGGTAACAAGAGTTTTCCAATAATTGAGAAGCTACAAGATAGAAGAACAGTAAGCTGATTTTCTATCCACTATTCCTGGTTCTGGAACAACAAAGAAAAATACATGTACAAAAAAGTTCCCACTGAAAACAAATTAAGTTAAATCTCAAAATATTGTCTCATATCAGAAACTCGTTCATACCCAGCTCTTCTCTATTTCTCTTTATAATAATAGTTAACATTTATACATCATGTATTATATATATTTAGAGTTTAATCTGAATTCTCATTTTAATCCTACCAAGTATGTGAGGAAGACATGACGATGATGACTATTTTATACAGATGAAAACTGTAGGGCTTAAAGAAGTTAATTAAATAAGCTCATCTGTCACACACCTTGAAAACAGGATTCTAACAAGGGCACCCTGCCTCCACAGCTCCCACTCTTAAACACTAAGTGACACCTTTTATTGACTGAAGGCAGCACACAAAGGTGGCCAATGACTGGACAGGAAGGAGAAACCATATGCCAGACACTGTACAGACCCGGTAGCTCTTGAACTTGAAGCCCACGTGAGGTCTGACTTCCGGGCATAAATCAACTTCTTTTAATATTATTCTAAATCAGTAAGCCATAATACCCCCTCCCCCCTTCGCTCTCACGCACCGCCATCTTTGCGCTCTTAGTGCTTAGTGAAAATCTAGAGACGTGACTGAATTTCAGTGGCTGAGGCAGAAGGGCTGCAGTCCACGAAACAGGAAATCATCGAGATAAGGAGGAGTCAATGACAGCCATTACCGAATGAAGGTCATGAGAGAAGTGATGGGTTCACCCAGTAGCAGGGGAAATATAATTTAATTTGGAAGGTAAACCTACTAATCATAGAAAGAGATTAAGAAATAGAAGAAGGCACAAGAGGGTTGGAAAATAGCACTCGTGTGGAGATCATTAACATAAAAAAAAAAGATAAAACACCAAGGTTCTCAAGGATAATGAAAATGCTCTTATCTAGCATGCCTAGTACAGGTACCAGAAATGTCTCCATGCAGCTCTTGGGAGGTCAAGATGTCAGGTTAGCTGCTACCTCTCCCTGCCCTTATACAAGCCACTACATGGTTCAGCTCAGATGGTAGGGGACTCAGAACCAGAAGGAACTGTCTGGGAGGATGAGAGACAGTATAAGAAGAAAATAAAGTCCTTACTCCAGCGAAAGGGGGCCCTGAGTTCTGAATTCCCTATTCTGAAGTGTGTAAAAGATCTGTCTGACAGTATCAGCAGGCTAGGGCAGGGCTCCCTGGGAGCAGTCTAAGATGCTATCACTTCATCTTTGCTTAAATTTCTCTGTCTACAAGGATCACATGATTATTTAGGACAGCCTGATGAGTCCTAAAGAAGGAGGTAGTTCCCTACCTCCCCTTCAATATATATACTTCGATAGCTTAGACGTCTAACCTTTTGGTTTGATGCTGGAAGATTACCTATATGGCTGCCTGGTTTCACAAGTCCAGTGAAGTTGTGTTCCAATTTGTATGTGTTTGTGGGTTTATGTGTGTGTGTTTACATGCATGTGTTGTATTAAACAAATGTCAGTACCTTATGTGTGCACACACAGACACTCTTTTCTGCTGTTCCATTTAATGTTGTACACAAGATATTTAGAAACATGTTCAAGACAGTCTTAGTCCTTAAAAAACTTATCTTTTGGCAGGAGAGAGAAATGAGGAACTAAAAAGACAAATAGAAAGAACATACTATGTGCCAAATTACTTAATAATTATTACGATAATGTACTGCTTTTAATTCTCAAAATAAACCATGAAAGAAAGAAATTGAAGCACAGGCAGAAGCAGTTTCTCAGGATCACCCAGTGGGTCAATAGTGAAGCTGGGATTTGAACTTGGATATGCTGGCTCTAAGCCTGTGCTCTTTCTGCCAATCACATATATAGACCTGTCGTGCAATGCATGTTATGACGTATTATGTTTTATTTGTGACAGGACCATGTTCACTTCAAAGAGATTCTTCTTGCCTACGAAAACCAGAAGAAAGAGCCAAAGGAGACTCCATGGTAGAGATAGGCATAAGTAAAAGTCCATAAAGGTCCAATATTGTGATCCTAACAACAAAGATATCTCTACATTCAAAGACCAAAACTGTCCAGATGCAAAGTAGGTGCTAAAGCAAGGGAGGTGAGTTGGTTCCCTGAAAGGAACATGTATAAAACCGTAGGGACTGGAAGTATAGATTAATTCAGAAACAAATCATTTCTTAGAGTTATTTACCTGGCCTTTTAAAATATAGCACACAGCCTGACCTGTGGTGGCGCAGTGGATAAAGTGTCGACCTGGAAATGCTGAGGTTGCCAGTTCGAAACCCTGGGCTTGCCTGGTCAAGGCACATATGGGAGTTGATGCTTCCAGCTCCTCCCCACCTTCTCTCTCTGTCTCTCTCTCCTCTCTCTCTCCCTCTCTGTCTCTCTCTCTCCATTTCTCTCTCCTCTCTAAAATGAATAAATAAAATTAAAAAAAAAGATTTATAAAAAAATAAATAAATAAAATAAAATATAGCACACAGAATTGAGAATATGAAAGGTGGGTCAGAAAATACACGGTTGGCAAGTACCCAGTTACATTCTTAAATGAACTCTTTTCAATTTTACGCCATAAGCAATGAGGAGCCAGATAAACACTTGATCCAGGAAATGCTCACTAGATTCCTTAGGCTATATATCAGGGGTCCCCAAACTACGGCCCGCAGGCCGCATGTGGCCCCCTGAGGCCACTTATCTGGCCCCCCACCACACTTCCGGAAGGGGCACCTCTTTCATTGGTGGTCAGCAAAGCACGGTGTCACTCATGTACAGTACTACTTCCGGTGACACGCACACATCACAGCTCCGGAAGCATGTCATATCACTGGTTACTGCTAGCAGTGACAAATATGGAACCGGACATTGACCAACTCATTAGCCAAAAGCAGGCCCATAGTTCCCATTGAAATACTGGTCAGTTTGTTGATTTAAATTTACTTGTTCTTTATTTTAAATATTGTATTTGTTCCTTTTTTTTTTTTTACTTTAAAATAAAATAAGTGCAGTGTGCATAGGGATTTGTTCATAGTTTTTTTTTTATAGTCCAGCCCTCCAATGGTCTGAGGGACAGTAAACTAGCCCCCTGTGTAAAAAGTTTGGGGACCCCTGCTATATATGATATAGGGAGATGAACAGAGGGGCTTTTTCACTATTTCAAGGAGGAAGAAAGGGGTGCTGAAGCAGCATAATGCTGGGGGTGGTGATGGAAGAGAAAGTAGGCAGGTATAATGTTATGGAGAAGAAACTGAAGGCGTTTGGAAACCCAATGAGTGGATATGACTGTAAGAACAAAGGTGAATGAGACTCGAAATGCTAATGCGGGGATACGAGGAATATAGAAACACGGAAGCACAGAAGGAAAGCTGATTCTGAAGGGTGAGATGTTCCACCCCCAGTTAGACATAAAATTGAAGGGAGTGATGCTGTCCCTTGGTAAGTTTTCTGTAGACAATGACCTGCTTCACAGCTTTAAATTAAGGATGAGGCAGAATATCTTTAAAAAATAGCCGTACTCCCTTCAGAATATAGTACCAAATTATCTAGTTATTCTGATAGAATAGAGTTTTACTATTTTTTAGTAACATCATTCGATCCCATTCCATTTTCAGTGTGCAGAATCTGGGAAAGAAAATGGGCAGTGGACTGTTCTGTTATTGAATGCATTAAACCCATCTGTGGAAAAAGGAAAGGATTATAATCCTCTCGTGCCCAGCCTTCTAAGTTTCTTTGGCATCTTGAGGATGCCATGTTCAATGACTGCCGTATCTGCAGGAGGGAGAGGAAGGGGCATGGTGACCTGGTGAGTCTAAAACAAGCTACCTATCAAATATCAAAAATCAAATAAAAACCTGAAATTGGCTCAGCAGCAATATTCAAGCAGCAGGCGAGTCGTAAGACATGTGTTGGAATCAGAAAGAGAAACTATGTCCTGGAGTGTTTTCTGGCCGTGGTCAGATACGTTGGCAAAAGTTCATGACTCAGCCTCTTACTCTTGAGGTTAGATGAGAAGACCCTGGTAAGACCAATAGTCCAGGTATATAAACCCACGTGACTTTAATATCTGGAGGTAGGGCCCAACAGACCTGAAGCCAACAGGAAGGACGCACCAGAGCAGTATGGAGAAACAAGAAGGCTCTGTGGAGTGGCGTCCTTACAGAAGCTTCAAGGAGAGCTGGGACTCAGGGGAGGTTACACTGGTCCCTAAAATTGCTGGGTCACTGGGGAGAGAACAGCATGGTGCTTAAAAAGCACAGGGTCTTCATCCAGACAACCCTAGGTTTAAATTCCATCACCATAACTTAATAACATGTAACTTTAGGAAAACTATTTAA